>NC_066581.1:184817995-185123829 GCF_024323335.1 Lathyrus oleraceus
GCCTTGTATAATGTGCTGGTAGACACAGGATCATCGTTTAATGTGTTGCCAAAATCCACTTTGTCCAAACTTTCTTATCAGGGGCCTCCCATGAGGCAGAGTGGAGTGGTAGTCAAGGCTTTTGATGGATCGAGGAAAACTGTGATTGGCGAGGTTGAGCTCCCAATCAAGATTGGACCTAGTGATTTCCAAATCACTTTCTAGGTCATGGATATTCACCCATCATATAGCTGCTTGCTTGGCAGACCATGGATTCACGAGGCAGGCGCCGTGACATCCATCCTACACCAAAAGTTGAAATTCGTCAAGAATAAGAGGTTGGTGGTGATAGGGGGAGAGAAGGCTCTCTTGGTAAGCCATTTATCTTCCTTTTCCTATATAGATGCTGAAGATGAGGTTGGGACGTCGTTCCAAGCCTTATCTATTGCTGATCCTTCAAGGAAATGACCTTTTTCATTTGCTTCCTACAATGATGCGAAGTTGGCCATTGAGCATGGCGCAACTACTGGTTTAGGACAAATGATTAAGCTAGAAGATAATAAATCCCGGGATGGCATAGGGTATTCTTTAGGCATTTTCAACGAGCATGGGCTGTTTCAGAGTGGTGGTTTCATCCACACAGTCGAAGACCAAGAAGCTGCTGCCATAGTGGAAGATGATGCATAGGAAGATTTGGGCAAAGTTTGTCATCCCTGGAGGAATCTGCAATAATTGGGTCGCTATTGATGTTCCAACAGTTGTCCACAAGTCCATGTAATATGTTCACTTTTGTTTAAAAACCCTTCTCCCATGCCAAAAGGAGAAGTGATGACATTGTTGGCACATTAATACAATGATATTCATTCAATAATTACATGTTAAATGTTTGTTTTTCCAAATTATTTTCCCTTTTTGCTTTTGCATGAAATTGGTGATCACTAAAAAAACCCTAAAAAGAGAATAAAATCAATCTTTTCATCTGCATAATGATTTTCCTTGTTTGAAATCTGAAATCTCTTTTATATCTCAAAATCATTATGCAGGTTGATCAAACTCATTGAACATAATGATCCAACGCCATCTCTCAACTTTGAATTCCCTGTATTTGAGGCGGAAGAAGATGATGTTGAAGAGATTCCTGATGAGATTACCTGTCTGCTTGAGCACGAGGAGAAGATCATTCAGCCACATCTTAAGAATTTGGAAAAAGTCAACCTGGGGTCTGAGGATTGTGTTCGTGAAGTGAAGATTGGGGCACTCCTGGAAGAGTATGTGAAGAAGGGGTTGATTGAGTTGCTACGAGAATATGTCGACGTCTTTGCCTGGTCATATGAAGACATGCCTGGTCTAGATACTGATATTGTGCAACATTTCCTACCTTTGAAGCCTGAGTGTGTGCCTGTGAAGCAGAAGCTCAGAAGAACTCATCCTGATATGGCAGTGAAGATTAAAGAAGAAGTTCAAAAGCAAATTGATGCGGGGTTTCTGGTGACTTCTACATATCCTCAATGGGTGGCCAATATTGTGCCCGTGCCTAAGAAAGATGGAAAAGTCCGAATGTGTGTGGACTATCGAGATTTGAATAAAGCTAGTCCGAAAGATGATTTCCCTCTGCCACACATTGACATGTTGGTAGATAATACAACTAAATTCAATGTCTTCTCATTCATGGACGGATTTTCCGGTTATAACCAGATTAAAATGGCACCCGAGGATATGGAGAAGACAACATTCATCACACCTTGGGGAACATTCTGTTATCGAGTCATGCCCTTCGGTTTGAAGAACGTCGGAGCCACGTATCAACGAGCTATGACTACCTTGTTCCATGATATGATTGCAAAGTCAAGAACGGAAGTTGAACATGTAGAGCACTTGTTAAAACTTTTTCAGCATTTGAGGAAGTACAAACTTCGCCTGAATCCGAACAAGTGTACATTTGGAGTCCGTTCCGGCAAGTTATTGGGCTTTATTGTCAGTGAAAGAGGTATTGAAGTTGCCCTGCCAAGGTCAAAGCAATACAAGAGATGCCTCCGCCCAAAACTGAGAAGCAAGTCCGAGGTTTTCTTGGCCGCTTGAATTATATTTCTATTTTTATATCCCACATGACTGCCACATGTGCACCTATATTCAAGCTCCTCCGAAAAGATCAGCGTCATGATTGGACTGAGGATTTCCAGAAGGCCTTTGACAGTATCAAAGAGTATCTGTCTGAGCCTCTGATTCTGTCTCCGCCTGTGGAAGGGAGACCATTGATTATGTACTTGACCGTGCTTGATGACTCCATGGGTTGTGTATTGGGTTAGCAAGATGAATCAGGGAAGAAGGAGTATGCTATATACTATCTGAGTAAGAAGTTCACTGACTGTGAGTCTCGATACTCAATGCTTGAGAAGACATGTTGTGCTTTGGCTTGGGCCGCTAAGCGTTTATGCCAGTATATGTTGAATCATGCAACTTGGTTAATATCCAAAATGGATCCAATCAAGTATATCTTTGAGAAGCCTTCTTTAACCTGGAGGATTGCCCATTGGCAGATGCTGTTGTCTGAGTATGATATTGAGTAT
Source organism: Lathyrus oleraceus (assembly GCF_024323335.1). NCBI lineage: Eukaryota > Viridiplantae > Streptophyta > Magnoliopsida > Fabales > Fabaceae > Lathyrus > Lathyrus oleraceus. Next base: position 184,820,542 of record NC_066581.1, read on the forward strand.
CTAGCTCAAAAGGCTATTAAAGGTAGTATCTTGGCTGACCATTTGGCACATCAACCAATTGAGGATTATCAGTTTGTTCAGTATGACTTCCCTGATGAGGAGATTCTGTATTTGAAGATGAAAGATTGCGACGAGCCTACGCTCGATGAAGGGCCAGAGCCTGGTTCCCGATGGGGTATGGTAGTCAATGGCGCTGTTAATCAATATGGAAATGGTATTGGGGCAGTGATTATTACTCCTCAGGGCACACATTTTCCTTTTACAGCAAGGCTAACTTTCAAATGCACGAATAATATGGCGGAGTATGAGGCTTGCATTGTGGGATTGGAATAGTGTATTGATCTTAGGATCAAACATCTTGATGTTTATGGTGATTCGGCCCTTGTTGTTAATCAGATCAAGGGTGGATAGGAGACGAATTAGCCTGGCCTCATCCCATACAGAGATTATGCGAGGAGAATTTCAACTTTATTTACTAAGGTTGACTTCCATCATATTCCTCGAGATGAGAATCAGATGGCAGATGCTCTTGCTACACTTGCTTCAATGATTATGGTGAAATATTGGAATGGAGTCCCCAATCTCACTGTGATGCGCTTGGACAAACCAACTAATGTATTTGTAGTAGAAGAAGTGAAAGATGATAAGCCATGGTATTATGATATCAAATGCTTTCTCCAAAGTCAGATTTACCCTCCTGGGCATCTATTAAAGATAAGAAGACTTTAAGGAGATTATCTGGCAGTTTCTACCTTAATGGTGATGTGCTTTATAAGAGAAATTCTTACATGGTTATGCTCAGATGCGTGGATAGACACGAAGCAGGCCTGTTGATGACTGAGGTCCATGAGGGTTCATTTGGTACTCATTCCAATGGACATGCCATGGCAAAGAAGATGTTGAGAGAAGGCTACTATTGACTGACAATGGAGTCTGACTGTTGCAAATATGTGAAGTAATGCCACAAGTGTCATATTTATGCGGATAAGATTCATATTCCCCCGACACTTCTGAATGTTATTTCATCACCATGGCATTTCTCCATGTGGGAAATCGACATGATTGGCATGATAGAGCCAAAGGCGTCGAACGGTCACCGTTTTATTCTTGTAGAAATTGATTACTTCACCAAGTGGGTTGAAGTGGCATCGTATGCAAACGTGATCAGGCAGGTGGTTGTGAAGTTTATCAAGAATCAACTCATATGCCGTTATGGTGTGCCAGACAAGATCATTACTGACAATGGATCTAACTTGAACAACAAGATGATGAAAGAGCTGTATAGCGAGTTCAAGATTGCACATCATAATTCTTCTCCCTATAGACCCTAGATGAATGGGGCGGTTGAAGCTACTAACAAGAACATTAAGAAGATTATCCAGAAGATGGTTGTTACGTACAAAGATTGGCATGAGATGCTGCCATTTGCTTTGCATGGTTATCGTACATCCGTCCGCACTTCAACAGGGGAAACCCCTTTCTCCCTTGTATATGGCATGGAGGTTGTGCTCCCCGTGGAGGTTGAAATCCCATTAATGAGAGTCTTGATGGAAGCCAAGTTGACTGAGGCTGAATGGGTTCAGAGTCGTTATGACCAGTTGAACTTGATTGAAGAGAAGAGATTAACTGCCATGTGCCGTGGTCAGTTATATCAGCAAAGGATGAAGAAAGCCTTTGATAAGAAGGTCAAGCCTCGTGTGTTCCGAGAAGGTGACCTCGTGCTCAAGAAATTTTTGTCTTTTGCGCCCGATTCCAGGGGCAAGTGGACTTCAAACTATGAAGGTCCATATGTTGTTAAGGGAGCCTTTTCAGGCGGTGCTTTGATACTTACAACTATGGATGGGGAGGATTTCACTCGTCCTGTAAATTCAGATGCAGTCAAGAAATACTTCGCCTAAAATAAAAATAGAATACCTCGCTAAGTTGAAAACCCGAAAGGGCGACTTAGGCAAAAAATGAGCGTCTCGGTGGATTGAAAACCCGAAAGGGCGGTCCAGGCAAAAGTTAGAGACATAAAAAATGGTGAATATATATATCCCGCTAGATTGAGTACCTCACCCTAGGGCAATTTAGGCAAAAATTAGGGATTTGGCAAGTAACTGCATCCTGACAAGACTTTGTTCTACAAGCCGTCTTCTGTCAAAGATTCTCGCTCAGTCATCGTCAACTGAAGCTTCGAATACATTGGATTCAGAGTTGGTGGAGAAATGGTCATTATGTTCAATGTAGCCTTTTTCCAACATATATCACCAATTTCAAATTTGTAAAGATCAATGGAGTCTCGCCATTTGCGGACTGCCATTCTATCAAATAAATTTGAGCCTTTATCCAATTCTTTGCACTCTTATGTTTTTCTGTTTAACAAATGTTTGCATGTTTTAATTGATAAATATCATTGTTTTAAATAAATAAAGTTTTATAAACTGTTTTAAACAAAAAAGTGAACATTCGCAATGACTAAGAGGATAAATGGAATGTCCTCAGTGCTCTCCCAAGGATAGTACGATCTTCGAAAGGGTAAGACATTTGTTCATATTCCTGGCATATTTGTATCCTCTTTCATCATCTTTCAGGTTGTCTCCTCAGCAAGCGCAGAGAAGGGTGATACATCGTCAAGTCCCCAGAAAGTCTGGAGTTTTGGGCCTTGATCTTTTGGGAGATCTGTATACCTCCATCCTTAATTCCTCAGTGAATCTGAATCCAACATTCAGGTTTTATCAATTATAGGGTTGTCATCCTTTGCATGGACTGACCTAAAATCCCTTATAGATTGATAAAAATTGATATGCTATCTTTTTTTGAGGAAGTGGTTTTTCCCTCAGCATGAAATGAAATCTCCCGCAGAGTGAGCAGGAACTCCCAGCATTGAGTGGAAATCCTCAGCAGGTTGGCTTGTAGCTTCTCCCCAGTGAGTTCGCTTACAACTCGTCCGCAGTAAGGTTGCTCACAGCAGACTTTCCCCAGTTGGATAGCCTTCAGTCTTTCCCTAATGGAGTTTCCTGATCAAAGCCTGATTTTTGTTTTCCCTCCTTATTGGATAGTTTCCCCCTAGCAGAGCTGGTGTTGAAGATGTTTGATTCATTCCCCGGTGGAGCATTGGTTCTCTCTCCTTGGCAGAGATATCTCTCCGAAAGATGACAGGAAGTGTGTTGATTATTGGAATTTCCGTTTGTTGGTTGTTCCTCACAGAGTTTATTTGTAGAGCTTCTTCTAAGACAGAATCTTATCCGTGATGAGCTCCCCGGTAGAGTGTCCTCTACAAAGGATCTTTTGTCTGTTCAACAGCAAATCCCTGGCAGTGACTCTGTAGCTTCCCCAGCAGAGTAATTTGGTCCTTCTCCCAGTGGCAGAGATGTCTCCTCAGCGGTTAGAAGAGAGTGCTTGATTAATGTGTTTCTGTTGGTGGTTGTTCCCACAGAATTTCATATTGTTGCCTGATAAGATCCCCTGTAGGGTTCTTCTCTAGAAGATCTTATCAATATCTATGCATGTTCTCGAGAATTGTTGGAAGATCCCCAGCATTTGGTAGTTGTGACCTTTTGGTTGATCCCCAACAGCGGTCTCTGATCCCCAGCGGTGGTCTTTATCCCCGGCAGTGACTTTGCGTGATCCCCAACTGCAGTATGCGCCTCCTGGCATTTAATGCTCCCTACCAGAGTGGATTTCCTCCTGTGGGCCTGGATTTCTCTTTTGAGATGTTATACCGGATGTTTGTCCGTTGTTTCTTGGACCTGTTTGTGTTAGATATGTCTGTTTGTCAGCATTAATCATACATAAACCACGCATATACATGCATAACTATAACATTCAGATATTCATTGTTGCATTTTTTTTGCCATATATCTTTACTTGTTATCTCCTGCTGTTGGCGAAATATTCTTCCCAAAGCAGATGTTTATGTCTGATCTCTCCATATATAGTCAGCCCTATAGGCAGAAAATATCTATCTTTCCTTCATTATTCCCCACTGAGTTATGTCCTCATGGATGATCATTGTTTTAGTTTCCTCCCCAGTTGTGTATCTGGATGGAATTACTCCCCTGAGTTATATCCTCATTGGGTTGAGTCTTGTTTCATTGTGTCTTTCTAGTTTGTTCCTAGATTGACTCCTTTCTTGTTATTTCCCCTGTAGTTCCCTGTGGTTTAGTTGTTCAATTGCTCAGTAACCAGTAATTGTTCATCCTTTCCCCAATGGACTCTGTGGCCTTCTACCCAGTAACCGATAGTTATAAGTCCTATTTTTGTGGTTTTCTACCCAGTAACCGGTAAATGTAATCCCCTCTTTGTTGGTTATCTTTATTCAATATTCGGTATTGATATTCCTTCATTTTTTTGAGTATACCACCCAGTAACCGGTGATATATCTCCGGGATCATTGGGTAGCGGGGTATTCGTTACCATTAGAGATATTGACAAAATCCAAGGTAAATCATACAAGTTAAGTCGCCACCACACTTCTATTTATCCAAAGGAATGGTTAGAAAGCGAACAAAAACCTAATAGTTTTAACAAAAACTAGTAAAAAAAACAGATATCTGGGTAAGGGGGTTGGTTATGCAATGGGAAGGTGTTAGGCACCCAAAACATCCTAGGTACTCCTAGGGAGCCCTTTTCATACTTGTTGCAAAGGTTGTTGTTTTTGTGAAAATTTGTTTGTGCAAACATGATTGAAGAGATGAGAAGAGAATATACAAGTTTATTTACATTTTGTGTTTGGATGGATAAACCCATTGCCTACGTACCATCTTAAAAAGATTAGGATCAAAACCTCGTAGTTTGGGATAAAGTCTCAAAACAAGTTGGTGAATTGATTGGTCCAAAAGCCTTAAGGTCTTCTGTTATCAAAGGGAGAAAACTCAACCAAACCACAAATCCACCATGTGAGGATAACTTCAACATGCTAGTGAGGGGTTAACCCTATAATAAGCATGGAAGACTCATTGTCCATCACTAAGGATATAGGTGAGTATTACATCTACCACAAGGACAACTCAAACCTAATAGCTAAGGGTTATGAAAGATTTTGATTAAGAAGGTGGCCATTGGAACCACAAAAAACACATTTGAATGGGTTATATTTGCCAATTAGAAGTATATACAAAAATGGTCAAAGTTGACTTAAAGATTCAATTCAAAATAAGTGTTATGAAAAGAAAGTTTGAAAATCAAAAGCATAAGGCTTGGGTTTCTAATGTTTGAAAACAATAGTTAAATGTTTGCACAAAAAGTTTTGGCTTGGGTTAGAGTGGAGAGAAGAAGAAGAAGGGCTAAGTCCTAAGTAAAGCAAAAAGGTGAGGGAAGAAGGAACAAAACCACCATGAGGAGTTCCTCTCTTGAAATCATATTGATGATCTAAGTAGCTCCCATCCTTTGGAATAAGCAATCACAAAGCATAAGCAATCAAACAAGTCTCATAAGAGATCCTCAATGTATCTTGTATCTTCCACTTGGATGAACATGGCAATGGTCCTCCAATTAAGCTCAAATGGAAACTCCTAGCACAAAAGCACACACATCAAAAGTTCCATGAAGTAAAACGAGAATGGACAAGAGTGAGTTTAGAGATTTGGTCCTTCTAATCCATCTTCATCATTAAGATCCTTTTACTCCAATTTTGCATAAGGAAGGTCCTAGAATCTAAGTCCAATTCTCCATTTCTTTGCATAGGAAAGTCCTAGAAATTAAGTCCATTTCTTTGCATTTGGTCCACAACAATCAAAACAAAAACACAAGCATAATAATATATACACAATTATGTGCTCAAGTGAGGAAAAGGCAAATGGCATTAACATAAACATGTGCTCAAATGAGCAAAGAGAAAAGCAAATGGATAATATGTGCAAGAATAGTAAATTGCATAAAAGTAAATTGCATAAAGTAAATGTTAATTGTCAATAGTTAGTGTTAGTAGTTAGTGTTCCATAAGGCAAATTTAGCGCTATGTTAAGCAATCGTAATTGGACTTATGTAGAAGTCACAACTATCTGAGGTCGGTCAATAATAATGTAGCAACAACACAAGTTAGAAGTCTTGATTAGAGAACCAAGTTCCAACAACTTGCCATGCCAAAAAGAAAATGAGAATTGATCTTGTATTGGTTTAAGCCTTTTGCATGATTTAGAAGACAACCTATCCCTAATGCAAAGCCATTCACTTGATCAATTGATCAAGATGAATTAGATTTGAGTCAAGGAAGATTAGATCTCCCTAACCAATGCTAACTTATCAACCTTCAACTCATTGATCAAGAAGAAAAGAAGTAGAAGAAGAAGAAGGAGAAGATGGATAAGAGAAATGGAAATGGCAAAATTAAAGTGCATTAAATGAAATGACATGTACCAATCCTCATATGTTGACCAATAACATTGAAAGTCAAGGTCAAACAATCAAAAACAGAAGTGAGATGAAGATTGGAAGTCAAGAAATGAACAAAATATTTTTGGCATTTTTAATATTTAAAATTAAACTTGAATTAAAATAATGGAAAGATCAAACTTCAAAATCACTTCAAATCAACCTTGAAAGGTCCAAGTAATTTATCCCAAGTTCAACAAGGTCAAACAAAGTTTGACAAAACATTTCAGCATTTTTAAAAGTCAGAAACTATTTTTAATCAATTAAAAATGAATAAAAATAACCTAATTGAACTAAAATCTCAAATAAATCTCAAATCAATTCAAAAATTGATGAGAATATTTTTCATAGATCCATCATCATTCAAATAGGTTAGGAAAATATTTTTGCATTTTTTGAATATCAAAAACTATTTAAAATGAATTAAAAATAACCAGAAAAGAGAAAATTCACAAAAAATATCAAATGACAAAATAAAAAATATTAAAAATCAGAAATAGAAACTAGAATTTATTTGGAGACTGATGCAATTGGTCCCATAATTTTTGGATTAAAAATGGAGAAGATATTGATTTTTGAAAATAATTGGAATTAAAGAAAATAAAACCAGAAATTAAAAATGGCAAAAAACGAGGGCCCTTGGATCTGAGCTCATTAATTGAGCTGGCAAATCCAAGGATCCAGAAGCCCGCGCCTATTGTAGTCCACGGTCAATGCAATCACATGGAAAACAATAAAAAGTCATAACAATGAAGGATCCATATTAGATCTGGAAAATAGATCAAACGGCCAGGAATGGATCTGGCAATGATGAAGCCACCGGAGCCACCGTCTTCTCCGGTGAGCTTAGACTTTCCGACCAAAATTGCAGAGTCCCAAACCTTAATGAAAATGCACGATCTATACATCTTTAGAAAGCAGGGATGATGTACATCATCCCTATACCATCCATTTTCACTATAGATCTCCATGGTGTGAGAAATCAGAGATTGAAAAATCTGGTGTTCATCATGAACTTAATGGATTTCAAAAATTGAATGCATAATCATGATGCCTCTATTGAGAGGACTTCAGCCAATACAAGATCCAAGCAAATAGGTCAATGGATGATGAGATTCGAAGAAAATATCAGTTGAAGTGTAAGCTTGAATTCTGGTAACTTGAGCTCGATTCCTTGCTTTCTTTGCTAAAACAGAAGATCGGTGAGATGAATGATGAAGGTTTAGAAGCTTAAGATCCAAGAATTCAACCAGATGAAGTTGAATTTTGGATCTGAAAAATTTGAAGAAAATGAAATTGCTTCTTTGGTGAGAGGTTGAGTTTTGATTTCTGCAGCAATTCAGGTTGAATCAGGTGTGAATTTTGAATGGCATAGGGTCTCTATTTATAGAGGGAATGGCAAGGAAAATGATGAATTGATCTGTGTGCATGAATTTGGATACCACTTGCATGGGCTTGCATGATCATGCACAAAGCCCAAAAACAATGCCAACTGCAAGCTGAACTCCAATGCCAAAGGTTTGGACGTGTAATTTGCTCTGAATTGGCTTGTGCAACAAGATTTCATGTGTATTCCATAATTTTGACCTAAACATTCACCTCTTCGAAAATACCATTTAGAAAATCCAAACATAGGCATGTGGATAATGGTTGGAAAGGTGTTTGTATAAGGAAAAAATGTTATGTTGGACAAAGACTCATTTGAAGTGTGGAAATTTATGAAATTTGAGTTTAAAGCGTGATGTGCAAAACATGTCAATGCAAGGTTTCTAAATTTGGCCAATGTTCAAGCCCTTCTGTTTTGAGGATGCAAGCCTCATATGGAAACATCTCCAACATCAAAGTTGTAGGTATTTTCAAGACAATCAAAATCGACTTAAATTTTGCATCATTTGGATTTTTGATGAAAGAGTTATAGGCACTTGAAGTTGGATTTTTTTGCCTTTTAATGCATTTGGCCTAAAAGGACCTATAATGTCTTGCATTATCACATGTATTTACTTTGAGATTTTGAAATTTTGTTCAACATAACATTTGAAGTAGACATCTTAATATTTCCAATGCATTTGATCCCACCTCAAAATCATAAGAAATGATTGAGTTATGTCCTTGGGAAGTTGACCCAAAATTAGGGTTTTAGTCAAAATGACCTATAATGTATTGGAATGACAGATGGCCTTCCAAGCTTCAAATTAATTTTTGATGAACATGAAAGTTGTTCATATTTTTCTTAAGAACACTTTTTCTTTTGGAACCATCTCCATTTGACCAAAATATAAAAAGTTAGGTCTCAGTGCATTTCAAAATAGTCAGATGAATTGACTGATCAACTTCTCAAGTCCATGACTTATATATTGAGGAATTGATGATTGAGGACACTCAAATAAGTTCAAATATGAATGAAATGATGAATTAAAGAACTACCCTTAATTGTATTTGATCATGGGCTGAGGTTGCTTCAGGAGCAAGGCACTGTGGTGCACAGATGAATTAGGGTTTCCTTGGGGAACAAGACCTCAAACCCTTTGACATGCTCTGATCAAAATGATGAATTGAGGTACTAGGGAGGCATATTTGATGGATGAGAGCTTTGGGGACCATTACCATGCATGTTATCATCTCCTCTTGACCATGTCTTTGTATTAATGATCTCCTTGAAGCTTTTGACCTTGTGATTGCTTAAGCTACAAACAAGAGATGTTAGTGACATATTTTTGTGCTTTTGGTTAGTAAACAAAATGAGAAAAGCAATGATATACAATTCAAGTATGCTTGGTGATCTCAAACCAATCTCAAGAGGTCCCACCCAGAGGCAAAGGGAACCAAGATACTAATGATCCTTGAGGCAATGCAAAATGCAATCTTATGATGCCATGAGGGATCTTAGGGGAAAAATTGGGGTCTTACAGATGCCTCTATTTAAGGTCATTCTAGCCGGAGAAGTGAAGGTTAAAATCTTCGTCTCGACGGGGGAGAATGGGCTAAAATAATAACAAAGAGACGAATTTTGGTCCCTAAGAGACCTCATGACGTAGATGTATGCATGCAAGCGGTAATACTTTGCGGGGATATGCGTCCACAAAAGAAAAAGAAAACTCGGAGAGGTTAAAAAATCCAAAGGAGTAATACACTCACTAGGGAGACAGAGACTCTGGAGGAGTAAAGGGTGAAAACGCGTGAGCAGGTCACGACTCAAAACTTGGGGAACAGAATTCCAAAGTGAATAGATCCAATGGAAAGACCCGAGCTGACTTGAAGGTGCATGTGTTGGGGAATATGCCAACACAACAACATTATCCACAATGGATACTTCGGATAAAAATCTGGACTCAGGTGGGGAAAATCCCAACAGAAACCTCCTGGGGGAAGCAGGGGGATGAGGTATTACCGGTTACTGGGGTAATAAACTCAAAAGAGCCATGTGATCTGAACAACGGTATAAGGGTGAGAGAACAACGTGCTCGGGAAGAATGAATATCTAAGACCGGTATAAGGGTGAGAGATATCAATCAACCAAATCATCTGAGGAAGACCTAGAAAGGTATATCTCAACTCAGGAAAATCTGACTCTACAGGGGACAAAAGTCATAATATGGAGCAGAAGGAAGGAACACCAGGGATACCGGTTACTGGGCATATAATAGGTGACCAACCAAAGCGTGAATTGGGGAATATTCCCAAAACACTCATCATCCAAAAAGAGGGCAAAAAGCAAACTCGATTAAGGGATGGACATTCGATTCCAAAACAGGGATACAAATCTTACTCAACTGGGGAAGAACAAAAAGCTTCGACCAAAGAGTGCATGAGATATATTATCTATTATCGTCAAAACGTAGATAATACACTCGCATGGAAGATTATCCACAATCGGTTACTGGGTTAATAAAGGATAAATCGACCGACAAAGAAAGGCATCGGGATACCGAAACTAGGTATATAACGATGACCGCTCAAGGGGAGCAACAGACATTACCGACAACCGGTGAATGAAAGAGGGCTTGCTGGGGATAAAATTGCTTAATCAGAGCAATTATCCAAAAGAAGGAGGGAATATCAATACTGAATATTGGATAATGATAACCGTCAAAGAGGGGATTACATCAACCGGATACTGGGTAGAAAACCACGGAAAAGTAACCGTCATCAACTAGGATGAACAAAAGGGTTAACTCTGCAAAGGGAAAAAAATAGGGTTTACAACTATCGGTATATGGATAGAAAACCACAGATTTCGCCGTGGATAAGATGAATGATTACTGATTACTGAGCAATTATTCATTTATACCACGGGGAAACACAGGGAACAGTTGTAACACCCCAATTAAACTAAGCTAATTATTTAATTTAAATTAATATTTTATTTATTAATTTAATTGAATAATTGGAAGTTGGATTATTATTATTTTATTATTATTTTGGAATAATAATTATGGGAATAATATATAAGTTGGAATTTAGAAAAAATCCCATTTTTTTGGTAAAAAGGTTAATTTCACGTGAAAAGGGAAAAGAGGCAGAAAGGGCAAAAAGCAAAAGAACGAAGGTTGAAGGAAGGGAAAGCTTGGAGCTCAGAGACTGCCGGATTTACTCAGGTAGTTACAACAGTCACAAGAGGCCAATTTAGGATCAAACCAACGAGGCAAACAGAATCAAGACTCGTCCTAGTGAGGATATAACTCAATATGGGAACCCATCCCAATATATGTGTTGGGAGGAAGCGAAAACAACCGTTGTCCACGAGGGTATAACTCGGTGGGGAGTGCAGAAGGAGAGATAAACACTCTCTGCTTAAGGGGATGACTCTACGTTGAGGGATCAGACACCGACATCTGCTTGGGAAATTTATTACCAACTAGCAGAGGATAACAAACAAAAGATATATTGCAAAAAGATGCAATATGAACATCCGAATGTTGAAAAATGTATGCACACATGCGTGGTTTATGTATGATGAATGCTGACAAACAGACATTTCTAACACAAACAGCTCCGAAGAATAAGCACACAAACATCCGGTACTACATCTCAAGAGAGAGAGCCAAGTTCACCGGAGAGTATCCGATCTGCCGGGGAATCATGGGTACCCGGAAACAAAGACCTCTGCAGGGGAATGAGTCATCAGTCATTCCGGCCGGGGATAGGAGTTCATTGCACAGATAAAATCCGCCACATAGGCGACTTGACTGGGGAATCTATCCAAGGGACAAATGGATTCTGGGGATCAACCACCAAGTACCGTACCCATCAAGAAGATCACATCTGCTGAGGAGGAAAGGTCGTTATTCCGCTGAAGGGGAGAGTGGTGAATATCTCAACAAGCATTCCACTCAGTAGGGTAAACCACAAAAGGCTCCGGAGGAAGAAGATACAGTCATGCCAGGAATATGAACAAATGTCTTACCCTGTTGGAGATCATACCATCCTTGGGAGAGCACTGAGAATCTCCTAAGTATCTTTTTGTCGTTGTGAATGTTCACTTTGTTTAAAAACAAGTTATGAAAAATTCGTCTCTTCAAAACAATGATATTTTCTCAATTAAAACATGTAAAACATTTGTCGAATAGAAACAAATAAGAGTGCAAGTAATTGGATAAAAGGCTCAAATTTATTTGATGGAATGGTAGTCTGCAAATGGCAAGACTCCATAGATCTTTACAAGTTTGAAATTGGTGATATATATTGGGAAAGGGCTACATTGAACATAATGACCATTTCTCCACCAATTCTGAATCTAATGTATTCGAAGCTTTGGTTGATGATGAATGAACAAGAATCTCCGACGGATGACAGTTGTAGAACAAAGTCTTGTCACGATGCAGTTACTTGCCAAATCCCTAATTTTTGCCTAAATTGCCCCAGGATGAGGTACTCAATCTAGCGGGATACAAATATTCATTTTTTATGTGTCTCTAACTTTTGCCTGGACCTCCCTTTCGGGTTTTCAATCCACCGAGACGCTCATTTTTGCCTAAGCCGCCCTTTCGGGTTTTCAACTTAGCGAGCTATTCTGTTTTTACTTTTTAGGCGAAGTATTTCTTGACTGCATCTGAATTCACAGGACGAGTGAAATCCTCCCCATCCATAGTTGTAAGTATCAAAGCACCGCCTGAAAAGGCTCTCTTAACAACATATGGACCTTCATAGTTTGGAGTCCACTTGCCCCTAGAATCGGGCGTGAAAGACAAGACTTTCTTGAGCACAAGGTCACCTTCTCGGAACACACGAGGCTTGACCTTCTTATCAAAAGGTTTCTTCATTCTTTGCTGATATAACTGACCATGGCACATGGCAGTCAATCTCTTCTCTTCTATCAAGTTCAGCTGGTCATAACGACTCTGAACCCATTCATCATCAGTCAACTTGGCTTCCATCAAGACTCTCATTGATGGGATCTCCACCTCTACTGGGAGTACAACCTCCATGCCATAAACAAGAGAAAAAGGGGTTGCCCCTGTTGAAGTGCGGACAGATGTACGATATCCATGCAAAGCAAATGGTAACATCTCATGCCAATCCTTATACGTGACAACCATCTTCTGTATAATCTTCTTGATGTTCTTATTAGCAACTTCAACAGCCCCATTCATCTTGGGTCTATAAGGGGAAGAATTATGATGCGCAATCTTGAACTCACTACACAGCTCTTTCATCATCTTGTTATTCAAGTTAGATCCATTATTAGTAATGATCTTATTTGGCACACCATAACGGCATATGAGTTGATTCTTGATAAACTTCACGACCACCTGCCTGGTCACATTTGCATACGATGCCGCTTCAACCCACTTGGTGAAGTAATCAATTGCTACGAGAATAAATCTGTGCCCATTAGACGCTTTTGGCTCTATCATGCCAATCATGTCAATTCCCCACATGGAGAAGGGCCATGGTGACGAAATCACATTCAAAAGTGTCGGGGGAATATGAATCTTATCTGCATAAATCTGACACTTATGGCATTTCTTCACATATTTGCAGCAGTAAGACTCCATTGTCAGCCAATAGTAGCCTGCTCTCAACATCTTTCTAGCCATGACATGTCCATTGGAATGAGTACCAAACGAACCTTCATGGACCTCAGTCATCAACAGGTCTGCTTTGTGTCTATCCACGCATCTGAGCAGAACCATGTCAAAATTTCTCTTACAAAGCACATCGCCATTGAGGTAGAAACTTCCTGACAATCTCCTCAAAGTCTTCCTATCTTTCATAGATGCCCCAGGAGGGTAAACCTGGTTCTGAAGAAAGCACTTGATGTCATAATACCATGGCTTATCATCTTTCGCCTCTTTTACTGCAAATACATGAGCTGGTCTGTCCAAGTGCATCACAGTGATATTGGGGACTTCATTCCAAAGTTTTACCACAATCATTGAAGCAAGTGTAGCAAGAGCATCTGCCATCCGATTCTCATCTCGAGGAATATGATGGAAGTCAACCTCAGTAAAGAACGTTGAAATCCTCCATGCATAATCCCTATATGGAATGAGACCAGGCTAATTCGTTTCCCATTCACCCTTAATCTGATTGACAACGAGGGCCGAATCACCATAAACATCAAGATGCTTGATCCTTAGATCAATGCATTCCTCCAATCCCATAATGCAGGCCTCATACTCAGCCATATTATTCGTGCATTTGAAAGTTAGCCTTGCTGTAAAAGGAATATGTGTTCCCTGAGGAGTAATAATCACTGCCCCAATACCATTTCCATACTGATTCACAGCGCCATCAAACACCATACTCCATCTGGAACCAGGCTCTCGCCCTTCATCGAGTGTAGGCTCATCGCAATCTTTCATTTTCAAATACAGAATCTCCTCATCTGGGAAGTCATACTGGACTGACTGATAATCCTCGATCGGCTGGTGTGCCAAGTGGTCAGCCAAGATACTACCTTTAATAGCCTTTTGAGCTCGATACTCAATATCATACTCAGATAACAACATCTGCCAACGGGCAATCCTCCCTGTTAACGCATGCTTCTCGAAGATATACTTGATTGGATCCATTCTGGATATCAACCAAGTCGTATGATTTATCATATACTGGCGTAAGCGCTTAGCAACCCAAGCCAAAGCACAACATGTTTTCTCAAGCATCGAGTATCGAGACTCACAATCGGTGAAATTCTTGCTCAGGTAGTAAATAGCATATTCTTTCTTTCCTGATTCGTCTTGCTGACCAAGAACACAACCCATTGAATCTTCAAGAACAGTCAGATACATAATCAAAGGTCTTCCTTCCACGGGCGGAGACAGGATCGGAGGTTCAGATAGATACTCTTTAATACTGTCGAAGGCTTTCTGGAAATCCTCGGTCCAATCATGAGACTGATCTTTTCGGAGGAGCTTGAATATCGGCGCACATGTGGCAGTCATGTGGGATATGAATCTGGAAATATAATTTAAGCGGCCAAGAAAACCTCGGACTTGCTTCTCAGTTTTGGGCGCAGGCATCTCTTGTATTGCTTTGACCTTCGCGGGATCAACCTCAATACCTCTTTCACTAACAATGAAGCCCAATAACTTGCCAGAACGGACTCCAAATGTACACTTGTTAGGATTCAGACGAAGCTTGTACTTCCTCAAACGCTGAAAAAGCTTCGACAAGTGCTCTACATGTTCAACTTCCGTTCTTGACTTAGCAATCATATCATCAACATATACCTCGATCTCCTTGTGCATCATATCATGAAACAAGGTGGTCATAGCTCGTTGATACGTGGCTCCGGCGTTCTTCAAACCGAAGGGCATCACTCGATAACAGAATGTTCCCTAAGGTGTGATGAATGTTGTCTTCTCCATATCCTCGGGTGCCATTTTGATTTGGTTATATCTGGAAAATCCATCCATAAATGAGAAGACATTTAATTTAGTTGTATTGTCTACCAACATATCAATATGTGGTAGAGGGAAATCATCTTTCGGACTAGCTTTATTCAAGTCTCTATAGTCCACACACATCCAGACTTTTCCATCTTTCTTAGGCACGGGCACAATATTGGCCACCCATTGAGGATATGTAGAAGTCACCAGAAACCCTGCATCAATTTGCTTCTGAATTTCCTCTTTGATCTTCACTGCCATATCAGGATGAGTTCTTCTGAGCTTCTGCTTCACAGGCACGCACTCAGGCTTTAAAGGCAGGAAATGTTGCACAATATCTGTATATAGATCTGTCACGTCTTCATATGACCATGCAAAGACATCAACATATTCTCGTAGCAATTCAATCAACCCTTTCTTAACAGATTCTTCAAGGAGTGCCCCAATCTTCACTTCACGAACACAATCCTCAGACCCCAAGTTGATTGTTTCCAGATTCTCGAGATGCGGCTGAATGATCTTCTCTTCATGCTCAAGTAGACGGGTAATCTCATCAGGAATCTCTTCAACATCATCTTCTTCCGCCTCAAATACAGGGAACTCAAAATTGGGAGATGGTGTTGGGTCATTATGTTCAATGGGTGTGACCAACATGCATAATGATTTTGGATATGAAAAGCTTTCAGAAATTAAACAAGGAAAATCATTATGCAAATGAAAAGATTGATTTTATTTTGTTTTTTTAGGGTTTTATGTGATCACCAATTTCATGCAAAAACGAAAAGGGAAAATAATTGGAAAAACAAACATTTAACATGAATTTATTGAATGAAAATATCATTGTATTTATGTGCCAACAATGTCATCACTCCTCCTTTTGGCATGGGAGGAGAGTTTTTTAAACAAAATGATCATTACGTTGACTTATGGATAATTGTAGGAATATCCACAGCTACCCAATTGTTGCAGACCCCTCCTGGGATGATGAAATTGCCAGAATCCTCTGTATCTTCTTCCAAGACAGCAGCAACTTCTTCATCCTGACCGGTGTGGATGAAACCTCCACTCTTGAACAACCCTTTCTCGTTGAACACCCCAGATGAAAAGCCTATGCGAGCCCGAGACTTGTTGTCTTCTAGCTCAATCATTTTTCCTAAGCCAGCAGTTGCACCACACTCAATGGCCAACTTTGCATCTCTATAGGAAGCAAATGAAAGAGCTCTCTTCTCAATAGGCTCAGCAATAGATAAAGCTTGGAAAGGAGTTCCAACTTCATCCTCAGCATCTATATATGAGAAGGAAGACAAATGGCTAACCAAGAGAGCCTTTTCTCCCCCTACCACCACCAGCTTCTTGTTCTTCACGAATTTCAGTTTCTGGTGTAGGGTGGATGTCACGGCGCCCACCTCGTGAATCCATGGTCTGCCTAAGAGAAAGCTATACGATGGGTGAATGTCCATAACCTGGAAGGTAATCTGGAAATCACTTGGTCCAATTTTGATTGGAAGGTCAACTTCCCCAATCACAGTTTTATGCGACCCATCGAAAGCCTTCACAACAATCCCACTCTGCCTCATGGGAGGCCCTTGATATGACAGCTTCGAGAGAGTGGTTTTTGGCAATACATTCAGTGATGACCCAGTGTCCACCAGCACATTGGACATGGCGTCGTCTCTGTAGTTCATAGATATGTGTAATGCCAAGTTGTGGTCTCTTCCCTCCTCAGGGAGATCAGAGTCACAGAAACTCAAATTGTTACAAGCAGTAATATTTGCAACAATGCTATCGAATTGTTCTATTGTGACATCATGATATACATATGCCACATCCAAAACCTTTTGCAGAGCCTCTCTATGTGGTTCTGAATTTAACAACAATGACAACACCGATATCTTGGATGGCGTTTGTAGAAGCTGATCTACAACATTGTACTCACTTTTCTTGATGAGCCTCAGCATCTCATCACAGTCTTCTTTCACATTGCCGCTTGGGCCAACAGAAGTAGGAGTTATCAATGTAGAGGAGGGCTTAACAACAGGTGCCGGATTCGGGGTGCTCACAGCATTCCCAATCGGGCATTCAACAAAATCAGCATTAGCCTAGGGCTTGGGAGGTGCTGAAAACACGCGACCGCTGCGGGTCAAACCACTAACATCCGCGATATTAACAACAAAGAAAGATGGCAAGGACACTTCTTTCCCATCTTCTACAGCAACAGCGTTGTAATGAAAGGGGATTGCTTTTTCGGAAGAGTACGGTACTGGACCGACAGGCTTAATGATAAGAACAGGAGAAACCTTCTGCTTGCTACCATCATACTTGATGATAACATGCTCGGGCATCCGGAATACTGGGGAAATTACGTTGACCTCAGGCTCATCTTCGTCAACATTCCTATGCTGAAGAATCTCAATGACTCATTCATCCAGCATTTCCTGAATATCCTTGCGCACCTGGCGACAACCCAATCGTGCTCATAATGACTGTAATCACATAGCAAACGATGCATTTCGACAAGAGACTGTCCAATATGACTGACATATTTGACTTGGTACTTGCCAGGGCAACCCTGGACCATGTTGACAGATTTCCCATGCTCGGTGTCGCATTACGCGAAAAACCGGCGGGAAAAAAAACAACAGAGCCGCCACCGTGAGTTATTTATCCCAAAGGAGGGAAAGGAAACGCTCGAAGTAAACCTGGAAAAGACATGGTCTCACGACCAGAGAGAGATGGGATCGGGAGTCGGTTATGCGAAGGGAAGGTATTAGCACCCCTACGCATCCGTCGTACTCGACGGGATCCACGCACAAAAGAATAGAAGAAAGGTTGCTAAAGACTGCTCACAAACTGCACAAGGTTGCATCCTGGGCCTACGTAGTCTGTCAGGCACAGACATCAGAGTCGACGTAGTTCGGGACAGGGGAAACGTGCTCGTTAGGATGTCGTATCCTATGCATACGTATCTTCTCTGACCGGAGAAGAATCAGAGCACTCGTAGCTCGGCTAACGCACGCCAAACAAAACCCACACACAGGAAACCGACTGCCAATCGCTGGACTTACGTCAGACTCCACACAAACAGGCAAACCTGGAAACCGAATGCCAATCACTGGACTTACATCAGACTCTGAACCAACAAACCCACACACAGGAAACCAACTGCCAATCGCTGGACTTACGTCAGACTCCAACACACACAAGGGACAAAAAGCAAAAGGGCGCCCGGAGAGATCTGTTCATCTCCTGCCTACGTACCTCATCTGGTATGAGGATCAGGGCGACGTAGTTCCCCTTAACAGGGAAAGAACTTCTAACCTAATCAGAGACTGGGAAATGACAAACTAGAAGGGAGCCTGACTCGAGCCTAATAGTTATCATGTAATACGCAATGGTCCTAGGTTGAGGTTTCTATCCTAACTTGCACAGGGAGCAAGCTATCCTAAGCAGCACAATCAAACAGACAAGCTCAATAAGGCAATCACACACACTATATGCAAGCAATTGGGCTCATACAGGGCTAGGCTGCAGAAACAAGCCAACTGGAATGGGGTGTTTTTAGCTCTTAACCCTAACATTGAGAGTTAGGGTGAAGCAGATGAAATGGGAAATGAGGGTAAGACCTCATAGCTCTTATCCCTGGCCTGAGAGAGCTTGACTCAAAATAGAATGCGTGGGAGTTCAGAATGTAGGAACTCTTCTCCACAAGTGACTGACACAACTGAATCAACACAGTGTGTGTGAGCAAAGTGAATGACACAACTGAATAACAGAGGATGGATTGCACATCCCTTCTATCTGCCAATTGCCTCTTAAGTGGTCTTTACCTGCTTGGCACAAAATTAAACATTCACAAACATTGCCTCTTAAGGAGGGCTTCAGACAGGTGCCTACCAATAACAGTAGGTCTTGCAGACTACATGAAGTCAAGAGATTATACCTCAGTGGTATGCAAACCACAAGCAATGCCAAGCAAGTTCAAATGAACTCAAAGCAACTTAGGTACCTGTGGAAACATCTAAACCAATCATTCAACTGTACAGACAAACAATCAACAGTTAATAACAAGCAGACAGACAAAGCATCATCAGACAATAATGAGCAAGCCACAAGCACAAGTGCATTGTTCTCAAAGCCTACAAAACACACAAAGGTTAGCACATGACAACAATTGACCAAGCTTAAATGAAGGAGCCACTCCAATCATTGAAATGTACACTTGAACCTGAAATTCACAACCCAGATGGTAAGTCCAAACCACTAGGTCAAAGCCTAGGGTCAAAAGAGGATCAAAAATCCAAAACAGAACTTCAAACTCAACACAAAGCATGTTTAATCACTCAAGAACAACTCCTAAAAAGGACCAAATCATAATCAATAGGCAAGTTCATGTACCAAGCATGTGAAGTCAAAGACTAAATTAAGGCATCCAAATGATCAACATGAATGAAAATTCTCAATCAAAACAGAAATAGTTCAAATAATTCTGGAAAAATTCATGAGCAATCAAGACATCCACAACATCCATCACACAAGAAATCAGAAGCATTGGAGATCATTTGGCATGGAAATCACATTGTACAAGTCAAACAATCAAATGTGTGACACAAATTGTCTCACCAAGTTAACATAAGCATAAAACAGAAATGGAGCATGGGAAAAATGTCAAACCAAAACCAAAATGTCCATCAATGTGTCTAGAATTAGCATGCAAAATTTCAAGTTTATTGGATTATTTTTGACCATTTTATGATGGAAAGAACAAGGCAATATCACACATGCATATGTATTCAATCATCCTAGAACAAAATATTTTGCCAGCCAGGCACAACTTGCAAATTCATGCTCATAAAAAACTAGACAGAATAAGGAGCATTTTGCAAAAAATTGGGATCAAATTGATGCATTTTTCAATTTGTTGTGATTTTTCTAAGTTTGGGAAAATTTTGAAATCAAAACATGAATAAGCATGGCAAAACGAGGGAATATGTGAAAAAATGATGAAGCATTGGAAAAGTTCACTCGGCCAGTATCGAACCTGGCACACATTTGAATTTGGCTCCCAACCAAAACGACAGCGTTTTGGCTTTAAACCCTAAGCCTGGAAAATCTCCAAAAATCGTAGCTAATTCATGAACATTTCGTAGCTAAACCGAAGCAAACTCGTGGCTAGTTCTGGAAAATGATGATCTTCATCTTCCTCATGAAGATGAAGATGAACTTCAAAGGCCAATTTCCAGAAAATCTAAAAAAACGTCCAGAAATCAACAAAGCTTATACCATTCGATTCCTTGTTCCATGTACATTCATGATCAAACCACAAATTATGCTAAAACATCAAAACAAGCTCGGATCGAAGAAAATAAAAAATGACATCCAAACTTCAAACACATGTATCTTCATGAATAATGCACCATTTCACTCAAATTTTATACCAGAATCATCACCAATCAAAGATCTACATGAATATCATAATGAATTGGAGAATAAATGAGATCGAAAATCAACCTCTTGAAGAGCAGCAAGCTGGAATCATGTGCTACAAGCTCAGCAATGCCTCAAATCTCTTCTACAATGCTTGTTGAAGTGATTGATGATGAATTGGATGCTCCAGCATGCACGAATTTAGCTCAATTTGCAAACTCCATTGAACCTTCAAGCTTCGAGTATGGTCCAAACTGGCACGATTTCTTCCAATTTCACGTCCAATTTGCTTCAAGAACACTTCCTAATCATGAATCCATCAATAGAAATGGCTTTTGTGTGAAGAATTTGGAAAATATTTTGAGAGAAAAATTTGGTTGATTTTGAATCTAGATCTGAAAACTGTGGTTAATGATGAAAGCAGTTGTGATTAACATTATATATCCCTTGCTAACGATGCTGAAATTATGTTTAAGCCAAATCCAAGTGAGATTAGCAAGTTATGAAGTGTGTGCACCAATTGTGTTTTTCACCCCCATGCATGAGGTAGCCACGTGAACATTGCTCAAATCTGATCCAAATCCACTTAAACAAGGCCCATGCAAGCTTTAGAATTAATATTTTATGCATATAATCATCCAAATTGATTTTATGAAATTTCCTTCAAAAAACTTCATGAATGAGCACATGATCATGCAAGTGAAATTCATGCCATGTAATGGATATTTTGGAAACTACATGTTATGAGGAACAAAATGCAAAAAGAACCACCCATTTGAAACTACATGTTATGAGGAAACTACATGTTATGGTTCAAAAGTTATGCCCATTTGAACTTTTAAGCACACTTTGCCATGATTTTATCATAACTCCTTAACCATTCATTAGAAATTCATGATCTTGGACTTTTTGGAAATGGGAGAGAAAGATCTTCAACTTTCATGTTGGACAAAATTTCATTTGAAGCTTTCTTGATGATGTAAGATTGAGTTGAAGTTGGTCCAAAACCTTTCCATTTTTGGAAATTTCAAATTATAGGTCACTTGCTATTTTGGGAAAGTCTTGACTTGACTTCAACTCTTCAATATGAGTGTTTGAAATGTCAAATAAGACTTGTTTGAACATGAATGAAGTATCTCTAATCACTTCCCACCTCCAAATCCACAGTTGACTTTGCAGTTGACTTTTATGGGCCTCAGATGACTTGCACATGCACTGATGAGTTCTGAGCCTTCAACACTTGGCCAAGTTGCTTCAAAATGATCCTTGGGTCATGTAAGCTCATTGGAACCACCAAGGGCTTTGATTTCATGGAAAATGCTCTTGTTGCCTTGCATAGTTGAATCTCCTGACCAGTCTTGACTGATGAAATGCAATGGACTATGCAATGTGAATGCAATATTAATGACCTAAAAATGAAATGAATGTACAAATGGGAGGTGCAAATTTGAGGTGCTACAGCTGCCCCTATTCGATCAACTGGGAACCTGAACGGATGAGAGCAACGGCTGTCAGACCTTCAAGGTAAACAGGGATTGAATACCAAAGAAGCATAGAAATTTGCACTCTGCGGGAGATGATACAAAGAAAAGCGAGGCCATTTACCGATGGCGGCTGCACAATAACTTTAGGAAAGCGAGGCCATTTACGGATGGCGGCTTTACTGGAAACTTGATATTTACCGATATCAACTTCAGCGAGACCATTTACCGATGGCTGCTGGGAAACAACATCCAAAAGAAGCAGGACCATTTACCGATGGTGGCTTCAACTGGGAAGGAAAAAGATATTAAAAGGAAGCAAGACCATTTACCGATGGTGGCTTCAAAGCAACTTGATATTTACCGATATCAACTTCAGCAAGACCATTTACCGATGGCTGCTGGGAAACAGATGTCACAGAAAGCGAGGCCATTTACCGATGGCGGCTAAGCTGGGCATTCGATATTTACCGTTATCGAAGCAAGACGAGGCCATTTACCGATGGCATCTCCATTTAGGGAGGAAAAAGATATTTGCAACTGGAACCAGACAAGACGTTTACCGACGGCTCTACCGGGGATTTGATCTATCAACAAAAAGATACATGACCAGACATTTACCGATGACTGAGATGAGACTCGACGTTTACCGACATCGAAAGATGATGTTTACTGACATCAAAACAAAGGACGACCAGACATTTACCGATGACTGGAGTGAGACTCGATGTTTACCGACACCGAAACAATGGTGTTTACCGACACCAAAGAAAGAACGACTAGACATTTACCGATGACTGGGAGAAAGACTCGATGTTTACCGACACCGAAACAATGGTGTTTACCGACACCAAAGAAAGAATGACCAGACATTTACCGATGACTGGGAAGAGACTCGATGTTTACCGACATCGAAAGATGATGTTTACCGACATCAAAAAAGGACTACCAGACATTTACCGATGACTGGGAGACAAAATATACAACCAGACATCGACGGGCGACTAGGAAAAACTCGACGTTTATCGAAACCAACAGATAGGTGACCAGACATCAACAGATGAATGGGAAAAAGAGATACAACCAGACGTCAACGGACGAATGGGAAAAACTCAATGTTTACCGACACCAACGGAGAGGTGACCAAACATCGACGGATGAATGGGAGAAAGACTCGATGTTTACCGACACCGAAACAATGGTGTTTACCGACACCAAAGAAAGAACGACCAGACATTTACCGATGACTGGGGTGAGACTCGATGTTTACCGACACCGAAAGAATGGTGTTTACCGACAGCGAAACAATGGTGTTTACCGACACCGAAACAATGGGGTTTACCGACACCAAGGAAAGAATGCACATAGGTGCAGACATGACACTTACCGGTATCACAGGGATGATATATACATATGTCAAGGCAAGGCTAAACATTGGCTAGGGATCTCACTAGGGAGAATCAATCTTTCCTTCCACGGGTGGGTGAGGAAGTAAACCTCTCAGGGGAATTATCAATCCTGAATGCTGTCAGGAGCAACCGTAGCAAATGTGCCGTACGGATGTTGAACAATGATCCGCCTCTGCAGGGGATATGGTCTGATTAGGTTTAACACATGAATGCATATGTTTGAATTTTTCTATGGTGTAAGGCTCCATGTTGAATGGAAATGCTACGCAATTTGAGGATGCAATGATTACTACATGCAAGACGCAAATGATGAAAACTCCTGCTGGGGAGCAAACGGATTGCTCTGATGAGCACACGAATCTGAATAAGATTCTCTAACTCTGTGGGGAGACGCACTGCCGGGGGTGCTTTGCTGATCTGATACTTTGGGAACAACAAAGAAACCAACTCAACTGGGGAGTCTCTGGCTGGGGAACACACCAATCTCTCACTCATGTCGAGGAGTAGCACTGCTGCTGGAGAAAGGATCCCACCGGGGACAACCTTCACCGAATCCAATCCACTTGGGGACTCCGCTAGGGTCACAACCAATGCTCACCTCTGCTGAGGATAGCGACCAATCTACAGGTAGGATAAACTCTACTGGGGATAATTTTCACCGAAGCAATCCACTTGGGGACCTCGCTGGGGAAAACCATCAACACAAACCTTTACTGGGGAGATCTGCTAGGGGAAACATTCACAACCCTGACGGGGAAAAGCATTCACAACTCTGCTGAGGATTACAGTACTTCATACCCGACTACTGAGGAATAAACTACTCACTAACACCTCCGCTGGGGATACAATAACCTTCCGACTCGGTGGGGATTAATCTTCAGACTAGCTGGGGAAACAAAAGCCTTTGTACCTGCTGATGAGGAACACACTACCCACAGACGCCTCTGCCGGGGAAGAACAGTTATAATAGCTTCTAGACTTTGCTTAGGGAAACAGCCACTTTCAAGCCTGCTGGGGAAACATCCTCAATCCTGCCGAGGAGTTCCTGATCTTGACTATGCTGAGTAGACAAGTCCCAAACTTGCTTCATCTGCTGGGGAAGATCCCCACCTCTCACACCACTGGACAGTGCTGACAGCATCCCTGAACAAACCGTGGCTTATCTGCTCTAGCCAGGAACCAAAGGTGATAACCTGCAACCAACAAGACAAACGTGCCCCAGGGGATTGCATGGACAAGATACACTCAAGTGTACTCAACATTCTAAATGATTTTCAGATGTTTTATCTTTCTGCACGTTATTATCTAGCCTTCATGTTTTTACATGCAATGTTTATAAAAAATTCGGACTTTTTTGCAAACAAAACAGTAAAAATAAAAACACGAGAGCAATTTATCTGAATAACGACTTTTATTGATTGAAAATGGGCCTGAAAAGGCGAATATATCAGGAAGCAATTCCTAGGAAGAGGTAATTGCGCACAAAAGGAAAATAAACTATCCTAATGGCAATGTGAATACGGCATCCACTTATTTCCCAATTCTGTTATGACTCACAGATCATCAATTTCTCCCCAAATTCCTTGCTTTCTGAGAAGAATGACTGGACCGATCATATCCTTCGAGATGGTAGACGATGAAGCGTGATGAAGTACAGATAACTCAGACTGTAGTCTTCGCTTTATCCCTCTTTTGGTTGGATCGCCCTTTCGGGTTTTCAATCCACCGGGATACCCATTTTTGCCTAAGCCGCCCTTGCGGGTTTTCAACTTACCGGGTGTACATATTCTTTTCATTTTTTATCCCTAACTTTTGCCCGAACCTTTTCCTTTTTATTTGGTTCGCCGGGATGCCCTTTTTTGCCTGGACTCTTTTTTTTTGTCCAGCGGGTCAATTTATGCGAAGTATTTTTTGACTACATCTGAGTTAACAGGGGACGGAAAATCTTCACCATCCATAGTTGTAAGCATCAAGGCTCCACCGGAGAAAACCTTCTTAACAACATATGGACCTTCGTAATTAGGAGTCCACTTGCCCCTGTTATCTGTATCGGGAGGAAGGATCCTTTTCAAAACTAAATCACCAGTCTGATAGCTTCGAGGACGCACTTTCTGATCAAAGGCTTTCTTCATCCTTCTCTGATACAACTGCCCATGGCACACAACTGCTAACCGTCTCTCTTCGATAAGGCTCAACTCGTTAAACCTTATTCGAATCCACTCAGCTTCGTCTAACTTGACATCCAACAGGACTCTCAGAGAAGGTATCTCCACTTCAACAGGTAGGACTGCTTCCATACCATACACAAGGGAGTAAGGGGTTGCCCCGGTCGACGTACGTACTGAGGTACGGTACCCATGCAAAGCGAAAGGCAGCATCTCATGCCAATCCTTGTACGTCACGACCATCTTCTGCACAATCTTCTTAATATTCTTGTTTGCCGCCTCTGCAGCACCATTCATCTTCGGTCTGTAAGGAGAAGAATTGTGATGTTCAATCTTGAAATCTTTGCAAAGCTCTTTCATCATCTTGTTATTGAGATTCGAACCATTATCAGTGATGATTCTCTCAGGAACCCCATAACGACAAATGATTTCCTTCTTGATAAACCGGGCAACCACTTGCTTGGTAACATTAGCATAGGAAGCTGCTTCCACCCACTTGGTGAAGTAATCAATCGCAACCAGGATGAAGCGATGTCCATTGGAAGCAGTAGGCTCAATCTTCCCAATCATATCAATGCCCCACATCGCGAACGGCCAAGGCGAATTCATGACATTCAGAGGGTTTGGTGGTACATGCACCTTATCAGCATAGATCTGACATTTATGGCACTTCCGAGCGTATTTGAAACAATCGGATTCCATAGTCATCAATTAATAACCGGCTCTTAACAATTTCTTAGACATTGCATGACCACCAGCATGGGTACCAAAAGATCATTCGTGCACTTCCTACATCAACATGTCTGCTTCGTGTCTATCCACGCATCTGAGCAGAACCATGTCAAAGTTTCTCTTGTACAACACATCATCCTGATTCAAATAAAAGCTTCCAGCTAGCCTTCTCAGGGTTTTCTTGTCATTCTTTGACGCACCTTCAGGATACTCCTGACTCTTGAGGAAATTCTTGATATCATAGTACCACGGCTTCTCGTCAACAACAGACTCGGATGCAAACACATACGCAGGCCTCTCGAGTCGATTCACCGGAACATGTGGCACATGATTCCACCAATGAACTTTGATCATAAAAGTAGCCAAGGCATCAGCCATCTGATTCTCATCCCGGGGGACATGATACAACTTCACCTTCTTGAATAAAGTCAGAACCCTTCTGGTGTAATCTCTGTAAGGAATCAAATGCGGTTGATGGGTATTCCAATCTCCATTAACCTGGTTAATCACTAGAGCGGAATCTCCATAGATGTCCAGAGTTTTGATCCTCAGATCGATGGCTTCTTCTATCCCCATGATGCAAGCCTCATACTCAGCCTCGTTGTTGGTTACATCAAAAGTTAGTCTGGCAGAAAAAGGTATATGAGCACCTTTTGGATTGATAAGCACTGCCCCAACACCGTTGCCATTCATATTCACAGCCCCATCAAACATCAGTGTCCACTTGTCATCAGAATCCGGTCCTTCCTCGACAAGAGGCTCTTCACAATCTTTCATCTTCAGATACATGATGTCTTCATCAGGGAATTCAAACATCATCGGTTGATAATCATCGATTGGTTGCTCGGCAAGGTAGTCTGACAGAATACTACCTTTGATGGCCTTCTGCGACGTGTACTGGATATCATATTCTGTTAAGATCATCTGCCAACGAGCAACACGCCCGGTGAGAGTCGGCTTCTCAAAGATGTATTTCACTGGATCCATCTTAGAAATCAATAAGGTAGTATGGTTCAACATATACTGCCTCAGTCGGCGAGCAGCCCAGGCCAAAGCACAACAAGTTTTCTCGAGCTGTGAATATTTTATTTCACAGTCGGTAAACTTTTTGCTAAGGTAGTATATGGAATGTTCTTTTCGACCAGACTCGTCATGTTGTCCCAATACACACCCCATCGAGTTCTCAGTCACTGACAGGTGCATTATCAGAGGTCTCCCGGGAACTGGAGGTATAAGGATTGGAGGTTTCTGTAAATACTCTTTTATCTTGTCAAAAGCCCTCTGACAGTCATCATTCCACCTGATTGCTTGATTTTTCCTTAGCAATTTGAATATCGGTTCACACGTGGCAGTTAGGTGAGATACAAACCGTGCAATGTAGTTCAATCTCCCTAAAACCCACGAACCTGCTTTTCAGTTTTCGGTTCAGGCATTTCTTGTATAGCTTTTACTTTTGCCGGATCAACCTCAATCCCCTTCTCACTGACAATGAGACCCAACAGCTTACCGGATCTCACTCCAAACGTACACTTGTTCGGATTCAGCCTCAGTTTGAACTTTTTCAGTCTTTCAAACAATTTCTGCAGGTTTACCAGATGCTCCTCTTTTGTCTGCGACTTCGCAATCATATCATCCACGTACACTTCAATCTCTTTGTTCATCATGTCATGAAAGAGAGTCGTCATAGCCCTCTGATAGGTAGCACCGGTATTCTTAAGCCCAAATGGCATCACCTTATAGCAGAACGTGCCCCAAGGTGTAATGAATGTCGTCTTTTCCATGTCCTCTGGCGCCATCTTGATCTGATTATAACCAGAGTGTCGCATTACGCGAAAAACCGGCGGGAAAACGAAACAACAGAGCCGCCACCGTGCGTTATTTATCCCAAAAAAGGGAAAGGAAACGCTCGAAGTAAACCTGGAAAAGACATGGTCTCGCGACCAGAGAGAGATGGGATCGGGAGTTGGTTATGTGAAGGGAAGGTATTAGCACCCCTACGCATCCGTCGTACTCGACGGGATCCGCGCACAAAAGAAAGGATAAAGGTTGCTAAAAAACTGATCACAAACTGCACACAAGGCTGAAAGAAGACACAGAAAAGACAAAAGAAACTAACTCGGCAGGATATCGCATCCTGGGCCTACGTAGTCTGTCAGGCACAGACATCAGAGTCGGCGTAGTTCGGGACAGGGGGAAGCGTGCTCGCTAGGATGTCGCATCCTATGCATACGTATCTTCTCTGACTGGAGAAGAATCAGAGCACTCGTAGCTCGGCTAACGCACGCCAAACAAAACCACACAGGAAACCGACTGCCAATCGCTGGACTTACGTCAGACTCCACACAAACAGGCAAACATGGAAACCGAATGCCAATCGCTGGACTTACATCAGACTCCGAACCAACAAACACACACGCAGGAAACCGACTGCCAATCGCTGGACTTATGTCAAACTCCAAACAAAACAAACCAGACACAGGAAACCGACTGCCAATCGCTGGACTTATGTCAGACTCAAAACACACACAAAGGAGTTGCAAAAGAAAAAGGGCGCCCGGAGAGATCAGCTCATCTCCTGCCTACGTACCTCATCTGGTATGAGGATCAGGGCGACGTAGTTCCCCTACGCAGGGAAAGAACTGGCCTAACCAGAGACTGGGAAATGACATACTAGAAGGGAGACTGACTCGAGCCTAATAGTTATCATGTAAATTCACCATGGTCCTAGGTTGAGGTGTCTATCTAACTTGCACAGGGAGCAAGCTATCCTAAACAGCATAGGCAAAGCAAACATACACACAATTAACACACACTATATACAAACAAAGTGGGCTCACACAAGGTTAGGCTGTGAAACACAAGCCAACTGGAATCGGGTGTAGTTAGCTCTTAACCCTAACATTGAGAGTTAGGGTGAAGCAGATGAAATGGGAAGTGAGGGTAAGACCTCACAGCTCTTATCCCTGGCCTGGGAGAGCTTGACTCAAATAGAAGGTGTGGGAGTTCAGAAAGTAGGAACTCTTCTATCCACATATGACTGACACAACAAGGATCTTGGGTTAATATCCACAATGCATCAACACAAGGTGTGTGAGCAAAGTGGATGACACACTGAATAGCAGGAGATGGATTACACATCTCTTTTATCTGCCAATTGCCTTATCAAAGGACTTTTCCTGCTTGGCACAAAAATAAACAAACACAAGCATTGCCTCTTAAGGAGGGCTTCAGACAGGTGCCTGCCCAAGTAACAGGACAGGTCTTCCAGACTACATGAAGTCAGAGAGTTATACCTCAAATGGTTAAGCAACCTAGCAAAAGCAAAAGCAAGTTCAAAAGAACTTAAGCAACTTATGTACCTGAAAAAAAAATCTAACTCAATCAGTATACAAGTCAAAAAGTCAAACAGACAACCAACAGTCAACAGTACACAGTCAAACAAGCAATGCAACAATGTGCAAGGCACAAGCCAATGAGCACCACTCAAACAACTTGGCATCAACCTACAAAACAACTCAAAGTTAGTCAACATCAACCAATTAATCAACTCAAATGAGTGAGCAACTCCAATCATAGCAATGTGCTTCTTAACCTGAAATCAAAACTCAACTGTGAGTCACAAACCACTAGGTCAAGGCCTAGGGTCAAAGATGGAGAAATAATCCAAAACAGAACATGAAATTCAACATGAATCAACCTCAATCAATTAAGAACCCAATCCAAAATGTCCTATATCAATATCATTCACCAAATTCATTTTATGAACCAAGTATGGCAAGGTATGCAAGTTGCAACCACATTGTGACAACTGAATGAACAAATGCACATTAAATAAAAAATGATTCAAATAATCTCAACAAAATTCATGAGTAAACAGAACACGCAACATGATCATCACACAAAAAATTAGGGCAATTGGACATGATTAGGCGTGGTAATCAAATTGCATAACGCAAGGTAAGCACAATCAAGCACCTATGTGGCACAACTTGGCACATCAACTTAGCACAAGCATTAAACAGAAATGAAACATGATAAAAACTTCAAACCAAAGCCAAAACAATCTTCAACATGTCTAGAAAGATTGTGAAAAATTTCACATTCATAGGATAAAGCACAAGCATTTAACAATCAATTGAAAATCAAGACCATTCAAAAGTGCACAAATGACCATCCAGAATGAAAAATCTCAAGCAAATCAGAAATGAATCCAAAAATTCCAAGAAAATTCATGATCAATCACAACATCCATGTCAACCATCATACAAAAAATCAAAGCATTTGCAATTTATTTGGCATGGCAAAGAAATTAATCAAATTGGACAAGCAAAGGTGTGACACACATTGTCACACCTACATACACAAGATCATAACTCAGCAATGGCAATTGATAAAATGGCAAACTCAACACCAAAATGTCCAGCAAAGAGTCTAGTTTCAACATGTCAAATTTCATAGGCATTGGATAAACAACCATCATTTCACAAATGGAAAAGCAAGGCAAGGTACAAATAGCATACATGTTCATAAACCCTAGGTCAAAACGAAATCCAGCCAGGCACAAATTATGGAAAAATAATCAAAACAAACTAGACACAATAATGAAAACAATGCAAAAATTCCCATATTTTTTGGATGATTATTTAATCATTTATGAATTTTGAAAGTGAAAGAAAAAATAAAAAATAAAAAAATGCATGTGAAGTATGTATGAACATGTGGATGGAAATGAGATAAAATGAAATGCCATTTGAATAAATGTCCTGGCCGGGAATCGAAGTAAGGCCGATTTCAAATGATGGCGCGCTAGTAGTGAAACTCAGTGTTTCACTTAATGCGCTGGCCTGGTCAAAGGTGATGTGTCACAGTCAAATGCGCGCTAACCAATCAAAAAGCCAGGCAGATGCATACGTGTGCCAATTGTCATACCCCAAAATTTGCCCATTTATATTTCAAGACATTTTTCTGGGCACTCCGACTCATTTTTATGACACTGATCTTAAAGGAACAAAGGCCCAGCTCACGAGTGGCCCAATCCAGAAAATGGCCCAAACTGGCCTGCTCGCTAGGCGAGCAAATCCTTCGCCTAGCGAACGTTCGCTGCACGCTCGCCTAGCGAACGTTCGCTACACGCTCGCCTAGCGAAGCTGACAGATAACAGAAAATTCTGGGCTTCACTCTGATCCCATTAGGTCATGAAAAAGGCATTATAAATACCACAACTCCAGTCAGAAAAAGGGAGAACGAAAGAGGACGAAAGGAGGACCCTAGCAAGCAAACCCTAGCGCTCACAGACGGCAAACCCTGGAGGCTAACCCTGAGAATTCCGAGTAACCCTAAAGGAAACCCTGGAGGAAAGCCGGCGGCAGCAAGGTCACTTCCGCTCAATTCGATCCGATCGGCCAATTCAAGGTTATAATTCGATTACAAACAGGTTGGCATTGCTATTACTACCTTATGTTCTTAATTTGCATATGGTATCATGATTGAATTTATGAAACTATCTTAAGTTTTACATATGAATTTAAGTATGCATGAACATCTGAATGTCTAACCACATAATCTCTGTAATGGATGCTATAAAGTGTGAAGCTTGCTGACATTATGCTGTTATCAAAACCAGAATCCGCAGCCGCTCGCTAGCACATCGCTAAGCGAGCATGCAACGAGTATTCGCTAAGCCTTCGCTAGGCGAGGCAGCGGCGACCGGGACAGTCGCTGATCTTTCTGTTCTGTCCTTTGCTAACCTGTCATGTTTTATCATAGCCATGCATTGTTTATCCGACCCTACTGCTGTTCTAGTTTCTTTTGCGGTGCAATCCTTGATTGCATCCTGACTTGGTACTCTAACCCGTTTGCTGAATTTTGTAAAGGTTCACCTTTCCCAGGAAAAGATTGCTGTCTAGGTCTTCCACTTTATTTGTGGGATACCCTTGTGGAGTTTCACCCTAAATTACCTAATTAATTTTAATGTATTAATTTTAATGTATTAATTTTAATGTATTAATTTTAATGTGGAGATTCATCCTAATTACCTAATCGATTGTAAAATACGGCCTCTAAATACGTGATCTTGGACCTCTCTTTTGCCTTACGATATTACGGTACCACGGTCATGTCCCGCGAATGTGGGGATACACTTAGCAATGGCCCTTCGATCAAATCATCATAAAATAAATCATAGTCCCTCGGATGTTGCCTTCGAATATATGATTTCGTCCCTCGATGACCCTTCGGTGTAGCCTACGGTTAAATGATGATCGTCCCTTCGAATGCTAAGGTATCCTTACAACTGTTGCCTTCAATGACCTATCGATGACCCTACAATGACCCTTTTACATCCAAAGGATAAAACTACTTACTTCTCAATAGTAAGGACAGTTTTACCCTCATAAGGATAGGAAATGCCCATAACGACCTTAGGAAGGTATAACTCTCAATTACTGGATCATAACCTAAAACATTTCCCACCCCTCACACTTTGCAAATCCTAGAAAATCACCACTTGGTATACATTCATACTAGAATCATCACCAAGTTACATTTTTCTAAACCGTTTTCAAAATCAAACGAGATAAATACTTTGTATACATTCATACGAGAATCATTACAAAGTTAAACTCTCTTTTCGAAACATTTTTTAAACAATTCACGAACACTTTCCAGACAAAAATATAAGTGTTCCAGCAATTAAGAGCCCATGGATAACCATGGATACAAAGGGTGCTAACACCTTCCCTTTGTATAATGTACCTCCCGAACCCAAAATCTATTGAGGTCTTTCCTGTTCTTTTCCACCTTTCCTTATTGGATAAAAGAAAAGTCGGTGGCGACTCTTGCTATCCGCGACATTGCGATAAAAAGCAAAACACCCCAAGTCAGTTCACCGTATGACACCAATACATGAGCAGTATTCCATAAACACATGCAAAATTTCAGAAACACGCTCCAATGGATCAAAACGCATTCTGGAAACGAAACCCTATCATCTTCATCGTGTTCATGCATGCTCAAGAACAAATGTCTCAGATTCAAAAAATAAGCACATCAACGTGTTCATCTCTCATCACTCATCACTAATCCAGGCATGGTTTGTCCTAATTCAACACATATTCAGAGAATCGAGCAAAAGAAGAATCACACATCAAACTTTAAATCACTATAACTACTTCAATTATACATGGAATTCAGTGATCTAAAGCTCAGATTGATCAGCAATGCAAGATCTACAACAACCACATAATAATTTCAAGAATTAAGGAAGTCGATTTGGAACCTTGATGAAGATGCAGAACTGGAATCGATGACTTGAGGCCTTGTAATGCTCAAACAGATCCTCTTCAGTGCTTTTATGGATGAATGGATGAAGGTTTGAGGCTTAGATGTGCACGATTCTTCCAGAATTTGCAACTGCCATGGATGACCTTCAAGCTTTAAGCTGCTTCCAACTGCACGATTTCTACTGAATCTTGCTTCAATAATGCTCCATAATGCTTATAGATGATGAATGAATCAAGAAATATGCAATGTATTTGCAGAATTTCAAAGAAGATTGAGAGAGAAAATTTGAAGAAATTTTTTAGATCTGAAAATGTGGTGGTGTTAATCCTGAAATCTGTTAGGGTTTGTACTTTATACTCCCTCTTAATCAAGTCCTTAATCACACTTAAGCAAAT
Organism: Lathyrus oleraceus; assembly: GCF_024323335.1. Lineage (NCBI taxonomy): Eukaryota > Viridiplantae > Streptophyta > Magnoliopsida > Fabales > Fabaceae > Lathyrus > Lathyrus oleraceus. The sequence goes on from NC_066581.1 coordinate 184,854,614, forward strand.
GGCAAATGGATTAGTGAAAACAAGGTGTAAGTACAAAATTAGATAATGCACCTCTATGCATGAAAATTAATGGAACAGTGCACGTGGAATAGCTTGAATTCACTCAAAATATCCTTTTGGAGCCAATGGAAGTGTTGCCATGTGTAAACAATGCATCATTTTTAAATTTGAAAATTCCCTCCAAAAATTAAGTGAAAGTGCAAATGATCATGTAATGAGAATGCATGGCATGTAATGCATGTTTTGGATAGTATATGTCAAGACATGAACAATGCAAAAAGAACCACTTAATTTGGACATTTGGTTTGAAAGTTATGCATGTTTGAAGTTCCATGTTCACTTGGCCATGATTGATCCATATCTCTTCAACCATACATGAGAAATTCATGATCTTGGACTTTTTGGAAAGGGGAGAGAAATATCTTCAACTTTCATGTTGGACAAAATTTCATTTGAAGCCTTCTTGATGATGTAATATTGAGGAGAAAACCTTTCCATTTTTGGCAAATCCAAATTACAGGTCACTTACTATTTTTGGAAAGTTTTGATCTGACCTCAAATCCTTCATTGTTGATGTTTGAAATGTCAAATGAGACTTGTATGCACATGAATGAGTCATCTCTAACCATCTCCCACCTCCAAATCCATGGTTGAATTAACAGTTGACTTCTGTTGACTTTTTAGGGTTTCAGATGAACTGACCATTGACTGATGAGCATTGAGCCTCCAATGCTTGGCCAAACCACTTCAAAATGATCCCTGAATCATATGAACTCATTGAACCAACCCTAGGGCTTTGATTCCATAGGAAATGCACTTGCTTGCTTGCACAACTGAATCTCCTGATCATCTCCTATGCTGATGACTGATGGACTATGCAATGACCAATGCAATGTTAATGACCTAAAATGAAAATGTATGTACAAATGGGAGGTGCAAATTTGAGGTGCTACAGCTGCCCCTATTCAATCACCTGGGAACCTGAACGGATGAGAGCAACGGCTGTCAGACCTTCAAGGTAAACAGGGATTGAATACCGAAGAACCGTAGAAATTTGCACTCTACGGGGATCCAAGAAAGGAAAGTTCACCAAGAGCAGCTTCCCTTGGGATCTGATATTTGTCACTGAACCAGACAAGATGCCTACCAACGACTCAACTGGGGATTTTGATTTTTTTTTCAGAAAAGGAACCACGACCCGTCATCGAAGGATGATGAATAGAAACAGAAATCACAACTAGACGTCAACGGACGCATAGGAAAAACTCAACGTTTACCGAAACCAACGAAGAGGTGACCAGACATCAACGGATGAATGGGAAGGCTCGACCAGACGTCAACGGACGAAAGGGAGAAGCTCGACGTTTATCGACACCAACGGAGAAGGAGACCAGACATCAGCGGATGAACTGGGAAAGAAATACATCTAGATGTCAACAAACAACTAGGAAAAACTCGACGTTTATCGAAACCAACGGAGAGGTGACCAGACATCAACGGATGAATGGGAAAGACTCGACCAGACGTCAACGGACGAACGGGAGAAGCTCGACGTTTATCGACACCAACGGAGAAAGGTGACCAGACATCAACGGATGAATGGGAAAGACTCGACCAGACGTCAACGGACGAACGGGAGAAGCTCGACGTTTATCGACACCAATGGAGAAGGAGACCAGACATCAACAGATGACCTGGGGAAATACAACTAGATGTCAACGGACAACTAGGAAAACTCAACGTTTATCGACACCAACGGAGAGGTGAACAGACATCAATGGATGACCTGTGGGGAAGACAACTAGATGTCAACGGACAACTAGGAAAAACTCGACGTTTATCGACACCAACGGAGAAAGGTGACCAGACATCAACGGATGAATGGGAAAGACTCGACCAGACGTCAACGGACGAAAGGGAGAAGCTCGACGTTTATCGACACCAACGGAGAAGGAGACCAGACATCAACGGATGAATGGGAAAGACTTGACCAGACGTCAACGGACGAACGGGAGAAGCTCGACGTTTATCGACACCAACGGAGAAAGGTGACCCTAATGGGGGAAAGCTAATCACAACCAAACGTCAACGGACGGTTGGGAAAAACTCAACGTTTACCGAAACCAACGGAGAGGTGAACAGACATCAACGATGACCTGTGGGGAAAATACAACTAGATGTCAACGGACAACTAGGAAAAACTCAACGTTTATCGAAACCAACGGAGAGGTGACCAGACATCAACGGATGACCTGTGGGGAAAATACAACTAGATGTCAACGGACAACTAGGAAAAACTCAACATTTATTGAAACCAACGGAGAGGTGACCAGACATCGACGGATGACCTGGGGAAAGGTACAACCAAACGTCAACGGACGAATGGGAAAAACTCAACGTTTATCGAAACCAACGGAGAGGTGACTCCTGGGGAAAGAATATATGTTACGAACATCGGACGATGATGTTTTACCGACATTAATAAAGGGACGACCAAACATTTACCAATGACTGGGGTGAGACACGATGTTTACCGACACCGAAAGAATGGTGTTTACTGATACCAAAGAAAGGACACACGCGGGTGCTGACATGACACTTATTGGTATCACGGGTACAACATCTACATATGTCGAGGCAAGGCTAAACACTTGTTGGGGATCTCACTGGGGAGAATCAAACTTTCCTTTCACTTGCGAGTGAGGAAATAAACCTCTCTGGGGAGTTACCAATCCTGAATGTTGTCCGGAGCAACTGTAGCAAACGTGCTGTACAGATGTTGAACAACGATCCGCCTCTACCGGGGATATGGTCCAATTAGGTTTGACATATGAATGCATATGTTTGAATGGGAATGCTACGCGTTTTGAGGATGCAATGATTACTAAATGCAATAATGCAAATGATGAAAACTTCTGCCGGGGAGCAAAACTGATCAAATACTCCAACTCTGTGGGGAGACTCTGTCTGAGGAATTTTCTGCGGGGAGAGCACCGACTTCTCACTCATACTGAAGAATAGCACCACTGCTGGGGGCAAGGATCCTAATCCACTCGGGGACTCTGCTTGGGAAACAACCAAAGCGACTTCACTGGGGAAAGACCATCCCATCCACAAGTAGGATAAACTCTGCTGGAGATACTTTTCACTAAACCCGATCCACTCGGGGAATATGTTGGGGAAAACATCAACACAACCTCTACTCGAGAGATCTGCTAGGGGAACACATCACAACCCTGATGGGGATAGGAATTCACCACTCTGCTGAGGAAAAGCATAACTCTGGTGGGGAAAGTAATATATCAGACCATATTGGAGATAGACATCCACAACCCTGCTGGGGATAAGCGCTCACGACCACGCTGGGGATAACAGTACTTCAAACCAGACTGCTGGGGAATAGAACTACTCCACTAATACCTCCGCTGGGGATACAACGTCCCTCCATATCAATGGGGATAATCCATCTTCAAACTCAGCTGGGAACTCAACTGGGGAAATTCTGATCATGATCTTGACATATGTTGGGGAAGACAAGTCTCGATCTTGCTTCATCTGCTGGGGAACATCCCCATCCTCTCATACTGCTGAGGAATCAACCGTGGCTTATCTGCTTTAGCCAAGAAATCAAAAGGTAACAACCTGCAAAACAGCACGACATACATGCCCCAAGGATTGCGTGGACAAGATACGCTCAAGTGTCCTCAACATTCAAAATGATTTTCAAATGTTTCATCTTATTGCACGTTATTGTTTAGCCTTCATGTTTTTATATGCAATGTTTATCAAAAATTCGGACGTTTTTTGCAAACAAAATAGTAAAAATAAAAACAAGAGAGCAATTTATCTGAATAACGACTTTTATTGATTGAAAATGGGCCTGAAAAGGTGAATACATCGGGAAGCAATTCCTAGAAAGAGGTAATTGCGCACAAAAGGAAAAAATCTATCCTAATGGCAATGTGAACACGGCATCCACTATTTCCCAATTCTGTTATAACTCACAGATCATCAGTTTCCTCCCAAGTTCCTTGCTTTCTGAGAAGAATGACTGGACCGATCACATCTTTCGAGATGGCAGACGGCGAAGCGCGATGAAGTACAGATAAACTCAGACTGTAGTCTTCGCTTTAATCCCTCTTTTGGCTAGATCGCCCTTTCGGGTTTTCAATCCACCGGGATACCCATTTTTGCCTAAGCCGCCCTTGCGGGTTTTCGACTTACCGGGTGTACAAATTCTTTTCATTTTTTTTTTATCCCTAACTTTTGCCCGAACCTTTTCTTTCTGTTTTTTGGTTCACCGGGATGCCCTTTTTTGCCTGGACTCTTTTATTCTTTTTGTCCAGCGGGTCAATTTATGCGAAGTATTTTTTGACTACATCTGAGTTAACAGGGGACGGGAAATCTTCACCATCCATAGTTGTAAGCATCAAGGCACCACCGGAGAAGACCTTCTTCACAACGTATGGACCTTCGTAATTAGGAGTCCACTTGCCCCTGTTATCTGTACTGGGAGGAAGGATCCTCTTCAAAACTAGCTCACCGATCTGATAACTTCGAGGACGCACTTTCTGATCAAAGGCTCTCTTCATCCTTCTCTGATACAACTGCCCATGGCACACAGCTGCTAGCCGTCTCTCTTCGATAAGGCTCAACTCATTAAACCTTGTTCGAATCCACTCGGCTTCGTCAAGCTTGACATCTAACAAAACTCTCAAAGAAGGGATCTCCACCTCAACAGGTAGGACAACTTCCATACCATACACGAGGGAGTACGGGGTTGCCCCGGTCGACGTACGTACTGAGGTACGGTACCCATGCAAAGCGAAAGGCAGCATCTCATGCCAATCCTTGTACGTCACGACCATCTTCTGCACAATCTTCTTGATATTCTTGTTTGCCGCCTCTACAGCACCGTTCATCTTCGGTCTGTAAGGAGAAGAATTGTGATGTTCAATCTTGAAATCTCTACAAAGCTCTTTCATCATCTTGTTATTGAGATTCGAACCATTGTCAGTGATGATTCTCTCAGGAACCCCATAACGATAGATGATTTCTTTCTTGATGAACCGGGCAACCACTTGTTTGGTAACATTAGCATAGGAAGCTGCTTCCACCCACTTGGTGAAGTAATCAATCGCAACCAAGATGAAGTGATGTCCATTAGAAGCAGTAGGCTCGATCTTCCCAATCATATCAATGCCCCACATGGCAAACGGCCAAGGTGAGTTCATGACATTCTGAGGGCTTGGTGGTACATGCACCTTATCAGCATAGATTTGACATTTATGGCATTTCCGAGCATATTTGAAACAATCGGATTCCATAGTCATCCAATAATAACCGGCTCTCAACAATTTCTTAGACATTGCATGACCACCAGCATGGGTACCAAACGATCCTTCATGCACTTCTTGCATCAACATGTCTTCTTCGTGTCTATCCACGCATCTGAGCAAGACCATGTCAAAGTTTCTCTTATACAGCACATCATCCTGATTCAAATAAAAGCTTCCAGCTAGCCTTCTCAGGGTTTTCTTTTCATTCTTCGACGCACCTTCAGGATACTCCTGGCTCTTGAGGAAGTTCTTGATATCATAGTACCACGGTTTCTCATCCACAACAGACTCGGCTGTAAACACATACGCAGGCCTCTCGAGTCGATTCACCGCAACATGTGGCACATGATTCCACCAATGAACTTTGATCATAGAAGACAAAGTAGCCAAGGCATCATCCATCTGATTCTCATCCCGGGGGACATGATACAACTTCACCTTCTTGAAGAATGTCAATATTCTTCTGGTGTAATCTCTATAAGGAATCAAATGTGGCTGATTAGTATTTCAATCTCCATTGACCTGATTGATCACTAGAGCGGAATCTCCATATATGTCAAGCGTTTTGATCCTCAGATCGATGGCTTCTTCTATCCCCATGATACAAGCCTCATACTCAGCTTCATTGTTGGTGACGTCAAAAATCAGCCTGGCAGAAAAAGGTATATGAGCACCTTTAGGATTGATAAGCACTGCACCAACACCGTTGCCATTCATATTCACGGCCCCATCGAACATCAATGTCCACTTGTCATCAGGATCCGGTCCTTCCTCGACAAGAGGCTCTTCACAATCTTTCATCTTAAGATACATGATGTCTTCATCAGGGAATTCAAACATCATCGGCTGATAGTCATCAATTGGTTGCTCGGCAAGGTAGTCTGACAGAATACTACCTTTGATGGCCTTCTGCGACGTGTACTGGATATCATGTTCTGTTAAGATCATCTGCCAATGGGCAACACGTCCGGTGAGAGCCGGCTTCTCAAAGATGTACTTCACTAGATCCATCTTAGAAATCAATAAAGTAGTATGGTTCAACATATACTGTCTCAGTCGGCGAGCAGCCCAGGCCAAAGCACAGCAAGTTTTCTCAAGCTGTGAATATTTGATTTCACAGTCGGTAAACTTTTTGCTAAGGTAGTATATGGCATGCTCTTTTCGACCAGACTTGTCATGCTGTCCCAATACACACCCCATCGAGTTCTCAGTCACTGATAGGTACATTATCAGTGGTCTCCCAGGAACTGGAGGTATAAGGATTGGAGGTTTCTGTAAATATTCTTTTATCTTGTCAAAAGCCTTATGATAGTCATCATTCCACCTGATTGCTTGAGTCTTTCTTAGCAATTTGAATATAGGTTCACACGTGGCAGTTAGGTGAGATACAAACCTTGCAATGTAGTTCAATCTCCCTAAAAACCCACGAACCTGCTTTTCTGTTTTCGGTTCAGGCATCTCTTGAATAGCTTTGACTTTCGCTGGATCAACCTCAATCCCTTTCTCACTGACAATGAAGCCTAACAGCTTCCCGGATCTCACTCCAAACGTACACTTGTTTGGATTCAGCCTCAGTTTGAACTTTCTCAGCCGATCAAATAACTTCTGCAAATTAACCAGGTGCTCCTCTTCTGTCTGCGACTTCGCAATCATATCATCCACGTACACTTCAATCTCTTTGTGCATCATGTCATGAAAGAGAGTCGTCATAGCCCTCTGATAGGTAGCACCGGCGTTCTTCAGCCCAAATGGCATCACCTTATAGCAGAACGTGCCCCAAGGTGTAATGAATGTCGTCTTTTCCATGTCCTCTGGCGCCATCTTGATCTGATTATAGCCAGAAAAACCGTCCATGAAAGAGAAAACCGAGGATTGAGCCGTATTATCAACCAATACATCAATGTGGGGTAATGGGAAATCATCTTTCGGACTCGCTCTATTCAAATCCCGGTAATCGACACACATTCTGACTTTGCCATCCTTCTTCGGCACGGGAATAATGTTGGCAACCCACGGGGGGTAAGTAGTCACTGACAAGAAACCCGCATCAAACTGCTTCTGAACCTCTTCCTTGATCTTAACAGCCATATCAGGACTCGTTCTCCGAAGCTTCTGCTTGACTGAAGGACACTCTTCTCTGAGAGGTAGTCTATGCACCACAATATCGGTATCCAACCCAAGCATATCTTGATACGACCAGGCGAATATCTCCACATACTCTCTCAGCATCGCAATCAACCTGCTCTTGACATCTGCCTTCAAAGCAGCCCCGATCTTGATATCTCTTCTGGCAATCTCGGTACCAAGATTAATAATCTCCAACTCCTTCTGATGAGGTTGGATGACCCTTTCCTCCTGCTTCAACAATCTGACCAATTCTTTAGGGAGTTCACAGTCTTCCTCACTCTCCTCTTCAGCTTGGTAGATGGGATTATTGAAATCATACTGAGCCATAACAGAACTGTTCATAGTGGATTCTGTGAGATCACTTCTGCATGTTTAATGCTTTGTTTTAGAAAAAGAGTTCAAGAAAGTCATAAAAACAAAAACATTGCCATTTTTAATTTTGAAAAATGTAAACAAAAATAGAAAGACAGGGATCACAAAATTGTTTGCAAAACATCCTTTATTAATGATATCATTGAAAAACATGATGAGGCCCTACAATGAACCACTACGCCTTGGGCAGAACGTAGGGTTTTGTGCAAAACGAAAAACAAAAGAAAATTACTCTGTTTGAAGAGTAACTTGGACCACATCTTCTGTTGTCCAGTTGTTGATCAACTCCCCTGGTGCACACGGGCGAACCCAGTTGTCCAGATCACAATCACTGTCACCATCTTCACTACTGGCCGCAAAGACGTCACCGTGATTCATCAGCCCAGCGCTGGTAAAGGTACTCGGACCTGTCTGCACACCCTGCTCCGCCTGCAGAGGTTGATAACCAATTCCAAACTTATCTTCTTTGATAGGCAAATCCACCATCTTGCCCCAGCCCTCAGCTTTACCAGAGTCGACAACCTCCTTGGCCTGCTTGTACGATGCAATTGAGGCACTTGGCTTCTTCTGCTCAGCAAAAGCCACCCTCTCAAGAGCAACAGTCTCAAATGCCTGGCATAAAGTTTCATGGATCTCGCCATCCACCTCTACATATTTGAAAGAGGATAGGTGACTTACCAGAATATCTTCCTCACCGCACACGGTCACAATCTGACCGTTCCAGACATATTTCAACTTTTGGTGGAGAGTTGACGAAACTGCCCCAGCTGCGTGAATCCAAGGACGTCCCAACAAACAACTATAAGCTGGCTGGATGTCCATCACATAGAAGACAATGTCGAAAACCTCTGGACCGATCTTCACTAGCAAGGTGACTTCCCCAAAAACAGACCGTTTGGATCCGTCAAATGCACGCACAATCAGATCACTCGGAGTGAGGATAACTCCTTCCACATCAATCTTGCCCAAAGTCTTCTTAGGCAACACATTCAGCGAAGAGCCAGTGTCTACCAACACGTGTGACAACACTGCCCCCTTGCACTCCATGGTGATATGCAAGGCCTTGTTATGGTTACGTCCCTCAGGCGTTAAGTCCAAATCAGTGAACCCCAAACCATGTCTGGTACTCACATTGGCAATCATACCCTCTAGTTGGTTGACAGAAATCTCTTGAGGTACGTAAGCCAGATTCAGCATCTTCAACAGGGCGTTACGATGAGCCTCAGAGCACAGAAGCAACGAGAGAATAGAAATTTTGGACGGAGTCTGATTCAGCTGATCTACAATCTTGTAGTCACTCTTCTTGATTATTTTCATGAACTCCTCCACATCCTTCTCAAATGAACCCTCAGGCGCCTCCTTCTGAGCGGGTTCTTCATCAACCACAACCTGTTTGCCTTTAGCCTTGGCGAGTGCCTCGGCATTGTTGTCTCTTAAAGGTTACGGAGCAAACAGCCGTCCACTTCTGGTAAACCCTCCTGGTCCATTGACATTGTCCACAACTGGACTCACAACCACAGGAGTCCTAGCTGGCACACCAATAGTCACAGGAGCCTGATTCACCGGCCTTGTCTGATTCTCAGCCCTTCGGTTGCTGCGATAAGCGTTGTCATATCTCCATGGCACAACCCTACTATCAACAGCCCTTCTTCCTGAAGCAATGATGGTAGTCGGAGTACTGACGGTTACAAAAGCGGAAATAGTAACATGAGTACCACCAACTGCAGGCGCACTAACAGCCCTCTGACTATGTCTCTCGGACGGTTTGAAATAGATAGTGACGGTTGACACCATCCCACGATCTCTGACAGCCCGACTGAACTGCAAACAGCCCTCGTCAATCAGATTCTGAACGCCAGCCCGCAACTGATCACAACCATTCTCTGATTCAGCACAGTCTATACAGCCCTCACAACAGCCCGGGAATACTCCCCCATTCAACAAACGGTCTTTTACAACAAATAATGAGGTTTGAACATCCTCAACACTGACAATCACAACTTCAGCTTCTCCCCCTTCCAGATTGTTCACTCTGTGCGCACCATGCGGAGGCATAGGGTTATTTACAACATTCGGCACAGGAGCAAAATTGATAGTTTTAGCGTCAATTAGGTCCTGGACCTTATGATGAAAAGCCCTACAGTTCTCAATGTGGTGCCCCGGTGCACCAGAATGGAAATCACAACGCACGTTGGCATCATACCCAGGTGGTATTTTTTTCAACGGCGCCATGGTTCTCAACTCCACAAATCCCAATCTGAGCAACTCAGGTAGCAACTCAGCATAGGTCATCGGTAAAGGATCAAAATGCCGATCAGGCATCCTCTGTCTCGGCTGATACGGACGTTGCTGTTGTTGTTGTTGTTGTGGCGGTGGTTGAACTCTTTGTTGTTGCTGTTGTTGACGAGGTTGAGGCGCCGTAATGGTTACAGCAGCAACCTGGCGATACTGATTTCTGTTTGTACTCCTTCGATGTTGCACAACATTGGTTTCCCCCTCTCTCCGGCGAGGTGCCCCAGCAATGGTTTCTTGGACGATGAGGAACCCACATCCTGAATCTTACCAGCTTTGATCAGGCTCTCTGTCCTCTCTCCGCAAATTACGACATCTGAAAAACTACCGAATAAGAAACTTCCCATCCGGTCCATGAAAACACCCTGCAGTGTCCCAATGAACATATCAGTAAGTTCCCTCTCCAGCATAGGGGGTTGTACTCTTGCAGCCAATTCACGCCACCTCTGGGCGTACTCCTTGAAGCTTTCACCTGATTTCTGACAAAGACTCTGCAACTGAGTCCGGCTCGGCGCCATGTCCATATTGTGTTTATACTGCCTCAAGAAGGCCTCTCCCAGATCTCTCCAACAGCGGATAGAATCTCTCTTCAGTTCCATATACCAATCCAAGGAAGCCCCAGATAAGCTATCCTAGAAAAAATACATCCACATTTTTTCGTCATCAGTGTAAGCAGAGTTTTTTCCGATAATAGGCCTGCACGTGGGTGCGAGGGCAAGAAGTACCATTATATTTATCGAACGAGGGTGCTTTGAATTTATAGGGAATCCTCAACCCTTCCATCAAACCCATGTTGGTCACATCAAAACCTAGGGAATTCAGACATTCCATAGCTCTGATTTTCTCGGCAAGGGCATCAACTTTACGGTCCCTCTCTTCCACTCTAACCACATCACCATCATCTTCACTGAGCAGAGTGAACATGTCCTCTTGTCTATCAACAATCGGAGCAGGATGACGAATCGGAGCCCGGGTAGCTCTAACATTAACAGTCTCTGCAGCAAGAGGTTGTCCGTTGATTCTGATCCCCCTCAATTCATCCCCTACAGCATAGTCATTGACGGGAGCAGCAGCAACATTCTCATGAACGGGTACACCCACTGGTGACGCTCGGTTGGACGGCGGAATCACAGCTTCCTGTCTCTGGGCTAAGGCACGCAGCTCCTCTTGCCCTTGAACAACCCCTTGCATCATCGTCATAAACTGGGCCATGTTTGCCCTCATCTCAGCCAACTCTGCTTGAACCTGGTCCATGTTCCTCTGATGATTCAGTCTGGTTGAGTAACGATGCGGTCGTTGATCAGCTATCCTGCCTGACACAGGAACCAGAGTGAGAAGTCTCGATCAAGAACACCTGTAATGCAAGAATGATATGTATATGATGTGTGCGATGCGTATGCAGGTTAACTTTTCTTTTTCTTATACATTATTTTTGAAAATAAACATGCTATGATGAAAATGATGGAGCCATGACTGGTCGACTGAGTATCACACGGCACGGGATCAAAGCTTCGGCTTGAATTCGGAACCACAAATCATCTGAAACCCAAAGTCAACTGAACCCATACTTCTGAACCACGTCACCATCTGAGCAAGTACCCTCAAATTCATCCCAGGGATCCGAAATAAACGGAACCCTCTGATCAATACCAGGGTCAAACCTCCGGCGTCCAGAAATAAAGATCCATAAATCCGGCTTAAAGTCACCAACAAAGCATCACTGGCAGAAACCGGTACTTGCAAGAATCAAACCCTCCCCTCACAGGTGAATTCTAACAAGGTCATCCTAAGGCGGACAATGGTCTCGACAATCGGGCAAAGATACTCAACGGGTTTGAACCTCGTCCGGCTGTGGTATGTCACGTCGCAACAACATGCTGATACAGCAAGTGAGGAGACGTGAGACCACGCTAATCCTAGGTGTATACTCGGGCCTGGGTTTTAGCCCCACTCAGAACACCCACCCCAAATCAGAGAAACCACCTGTACAGAAGACAACACAATGATAGTATGATGCATGCAAACATTTATGCAAATATATACACAACATAATAATCATAAATGCAATAAATGAAACAGCAAAAGCAACCAAACCCTATCCTAGAGAGCGCTAGGAGAGACTCGCTTAGGGAAGATGGACCAGCAAGAGGTCAACTTCTCTTCTCCCTAGCAGAGTCGCCAGCTGTCGCATTACGCGAAAAACCGGCGGGAAAACGAAACAACAGAGCCGCCACCGTGCGTTATTTATCCCAAAAGAGGGAAAGGAAACGCTCGAAGTAAACCTGGAAAAGACATGGTCTCGTGACCAGAGAGAGATGGGATCGGGATTCGGTTATGCGAAGGGAAGGTATTAGCACCCCTACATATCCGTCGTACTCAACGGGATCCGCGCACAAAAGAAAGGATAAAGGTTGCTAAAAAACTGATCACAAACTGCACACAAGGCTGAAAGAAGACACAGAAAAGACAAAAGAAACTAACTCGGCAGGATATCGCATCCTGGGCCTACGTAGTCTGTCAGGCACAGACATCAGAGTCGGCGTAGTTCGGGATAGGGGGAAGCGTGCTCGCTAGGATGTCGCATCCTATGCATACGTATCTTCTCTGACTGGAGAAGAATCAGAGCACTCGTAGCTCGGCTAACGCACGCCAAACAAAACCACACAGGAAACCGACTGCCAATCGCTGGACTTACGTCAGACTCCACACAAACAGGCAAACATGGAAACCGAATGCCAATCGCTGGACTTACATCAGACTCCGAACCAACAAACACACACGCAGGAAACCGACTGCCAATCGCTGGACTTATGTCAGACTCCAAACAAAACAAACCAGACACAGGAAATCGACTGCCAATCGCTGGACTTATGTCAGACTCCAAACACACACAAAGGGGTTGCAAAAGAAAAAGGGCGCCCGGAGAGATCAGCTCATCTCCTGCCTACGTACCTCATATGGTATGAGGATCAGGGCGACGTAGTTCCCCTACGCAGGGAAAGAACTAGCCTAACCAGAGACTGGGAAATGACATACTAGAAGGGAGACTGACTCGAGCCTAATAGTTATCATGTAAATTCACCATGGTTCTAGGTTGAGGTTTCTATCTAACTTGCACAGGGAGCAAGCTATCCTAAACAGCATAGGCAAAGCAAACATACACACAATTAACACACACTATATACAAACAAAGTAGGCTCACACAAGGTTAGGCTGTGAAACACAAGCCAACTGGAATCGGGTGTAGTTAGCTCTTAACCCTAACATTGAGAGTTAGGGTGAAGCAGATGAAATGGGAAGTGAGGGTAAGACCTCACAGCTCTTATCCCTGGCCTGGGAGAGCTTGACTCAAATAGAAGGTGTGGGAGTTCAGAAAGTAGGAACTCTTCTATCCACATATGACTGACACAACAAGGATCTTGGGTTAATATCCACAATGCATCAACACAAGGTGTGTGAGCAAAGTGGATGACACACTGAATAGCAGGAGATGGATTACACATCTCTTTTATCTGCCAATTTCCTTATCAAAGGACTTTTCCTGCTTGACACAAAAATAAACAAACACAAGCATTGCCTCTTAAGGAGGGCTTCAGACAGGTGCCTGCCCAAGTAACAGGACAGGTCTTCCAGACTACATGAAGTCAGAGAGTTATACCTCAAATGGTTAAGCAACCAAGCAAAAGCAAAAGCAAGTTCAAAAGAACTTAAGCAACTTATGTACCTGAAAAAAAATCTAACTTAATCAGTATACAAGTCAAAAAGTCAAACAGACAACCAACAGTCAACAGTACACAGTCAAACAAGCAATGCAACAATGTGCAAGGCACAAGCCAATGAGCACCACTCAAACAACTTGGAATCAACCTACAAAACAACTCAAAGTTAGTCAACATCAACCAATTAATCAACTCAAATGAGTGAGCAACTCCAATCATAGCAATGTGCTTCTTAACCTGAAATCAAAACTCAACTTTGAGTCACAAACCACTAGGTCAAGGCCTAGGGTCAAAGATGGAGAAATAATCCAAAACAGAACATGAAATTCAACATGAATCAACCTCAATCAATTAAGAACCCAATCCAAAATGTCCTATATCAATATCATTCACCAAATTCATTTTATGAACCAAGTATGGCAAGGTATGCAAGTTGCAACCACATTGTGACAACTGAATGAACAAATGCACATTAAATCAAAAATGATTCAAATAATCTCAACAAAATTCATGAGTAAACAGAACACGCCACATGATCATCACACAAAAAATTAGGGCAATTGGACATGATTAGGCATCGTAATCAAATTGCATAAGGCAAGGTAAGCACACTCAAGCACCTATCTGGCACAACTTGGCACATCAACTTAGCACAAGCATAAAACAGAAATGAAACATGATAAAAACTTAAAACCAAAGCCAAAACAATCTTCAACATGTCTAGAAAGAGTGTGCAAAATTTCACATTCATAGGATAAAGCACAAGCATTTCACAATCAATTCAAAATCAAGACCATTCAAAAGTGCACAAATGACCATCCAGAATGAAAAATCTCAAGCAAATCAGAAATGAATCCAAAAATTCCAAGAAAATTCATGATAAATCATAACATCCATATCAAGCATCATACAAAAAATCAAAGCATTTGGAATTTATTTGGCATGGCAAAGAAATTAATCAAATTGGACAAGCAAAGGTGTGACACACATTGTCACACCTACATTCACAAGATCATAACTCAGCAATGGCAATTGATAAAAATGCAAACTCAACACCAAAATATCCAGCAAAGAGTCTTGCTTCAACATGTCAAATTTCATAGGCATTGGATAAACAACCATCATTTCACAAATGGAAAAGCAAGGCAAGGTACAAATAGAATACATGTTTATAAACCCTAGGTCAAAACAAAATCCAGCCAGGCACAAATTATGGAAAAATAATAAAAACAAACTAGACATAATAATGAAAACAATGCAAAAATTCCCATATTTTTTGGATGATTATTTAATCATTTATGAATTTTGAAAGTGAAAGAAAAAATAAAAAATAAAAAAATGCATGTGAAGTATGTATGAACATGTGGATGGAAATGAGATAAAATGAAATGCCATTTGAATAAATGTCCTGGCCGGGAATCGAAGTAAGGCCGATTTCAAATGATGGCGCGCTAGTAGTGAAACTCAGCGTTTCACTTAATGCGCTGGCCTGGTCAAAGGTGATGTGTCACAGTCAAAAGCACGCTAACCAATCAAAAAGCCAGGCAGATGCATACGTGTGCCAATACATGAGCAGTATTCCATAAACACATGTAAAATTTCAGAAACACGCTCCAATGGATCAAAACGCATTCTGGAAACGAAACCCTATCATCTTCATCGTGTTCATGCATGCTCAAGAACAAATGTCTCAGATTCAAAAAATAAGCACATCAACGTGTTCATCTCTCATCACTCATCACTAATCCAGGCATGGTTTGTCCTAATTCAACACATATTCAGAGAATCGAGCAAAAGAAGAATCACACATCAAACTTTAAATCACTATAACTACTTCAATTCTACATGGAATTCAGTGATCTAAAGCTCAGATTGATCAGCAATGCAAGATCTACAACAACCACATAATAATTTCAAGAATTAAGGAAGTCGATTTGGAACCTTGATGAAGATGCAGAACTGGAATCGATGACTTGAGGCCTTGTAATGCTCAAACAGATCCTCTTCAGTGCTTGTATGGATGAATGGATGAAGGTTTGAGGCTTAGATGTGCACGATTCTTCCAGAATTTGCAACTGCCATGGATGACCTTCAAGCTTTAAGCTGCTTCCAACTGCACGATTTCTACTGAATCTTGCTTCAACAATGCTCCATAATGCTTATAGATGATGAATGAATCAAGAAATATGCAATGTATTTGCAGAATTTCAAAGAAGGTTGAGAGAGAAAATTTGAAGAAATTTTTTAGATCTGAAAATGTGGTGGTGTTAATCCTGAAATCTGTTAGGGTTTGTACTTTATACTCCCTCTTAATCAAGTCCTTAATCACACTTAAGCAAATGGCAAATGGATTAGTGAAAACAAGGTGTAAGTACAAAATTAGATAATGCACCTCTATGCATGAAAATGAATGGAACAGTGCACGTGGAATAGCTTGAATTCACTCAAAATATCCTTTTGGAGCCAATGGAAGTGTTGCCATGTGTAAATAATGCATCATTTTTAAATTTGAAAATTCCCTCCAAAAATTAAGTGAAAATGCAAATGATCATGTAATGAGAATGCATGGCATGTAATGCATGTTTTGGATAGTATATGTCAAGACATGAACAATGCAAAAAGAATGCATGGCAAGTTATGCATGTTTGAAGTTCCATGTTCACTTGGTCATGATTGATCCATATCTCTTCAACCATACATGATAAATTCATTATCTTGGACTTTTTGGAAAGGGGAGAGAAAGATCTTCAACTTTCATGTTGGACAAAATTTTATTTGATGCCTTCTTGATGATGTAATCTTGAGGAGAAAACCTTTCCATTTTTGGCAAATCCAAATTACAGGTCACTTACTATTTTTGGAAAGTTTTGATCTGACCTCAAATCCTTCATTGTTGATGTTTGAAATGTCAAATGAGACTTTTATGGACATGAATGAGTCATCTCTAACCATCTCCCACCTCCAAATCCATGGTTGAATTGACAATTGACTTTTGTTAACTTTTTAGGGTTTCAGATGAACTGACCATTGACTGATGAGCTTTGAGCCTCCAATGCTTGGCCAAACCACTTCAAAATGATCCCTGAATCATATGAACTCATTGAACCAACCCTAGGGCTTTGATTCCATAGGAAATGCACTTGCTTGCTTGCACAACTGAATCTCCTGATCATCTCCTATGCTGATGACTGATGGACTATGCAATGACCAATGCAATGTTAATGACCTAAAATGAAAATGTATGTACAAATGGGAGGTGCAAATTTGAGGTGCTACACAGAGAAACCGTCCATGAAAGAGAACACCGAGGATTGAGCCGTGTTATCAACCAATACATCAATGTGAGGTAATGGGAAATCATCTTTCGGACTGGCTCTGTTCAAATCCCGGTAATCGACACACATTCTGACTTTGCCGTCCTTCTTTGGCACGGGAACGATGTTGGCCACCCACGGGGGATAAGTAGTCACTGACAGAAAACCCGCATCCAACTGCTTCTGAACCTCTTCCTTGATCTTAACAGCCATATCGGGACTAGTTCTACGAAGCTTCTGCTTGACTGAAGGACAATCTTCTCTGAGAGGTAGCCTGTGCACCACAATATCTGTATCAAACCCAGGCATATCTTGATACGACCAGACGAATATCTCCACGTATTCTCTCAGCATTTCAATCAATCTTCTCTTGACGTCTTCCTTCAAAGCAGCCCCGATCTTGATCTCTTTCCTGGCGTCCTCAGTACCAAGATTAATGATTTCCAACTCCTCCTGATGAGGTTGGATGACCCTTTCCTCCTGCTTCAATAATCTGACCAGTTCTTTAGGGAGTTCACAATCTTCCTCACTCTCCTCTTCAGCTTGGTAGATGGGATTATTGAAATCATACTGAGCCATAACATAACTGTTTATAGTGGAGTCCGTAAGATCAATTCTGCATGTTTAATGCTTTATTTTAGAAAAAAGAGTTCAAGAAAGTCACAAAAACAAAAAACATTGCCATTTTTATTGTTTTGAAAAATGAAAATAAAAACAGAAAGACAGGGATCACAAAATTGTTTGCAAAACGTCCTTTATTAATGATATCATTGAAAAACATGATGAGGCCCTACAATGAACCACTACGCCTTGGGCAGAACGTAGGGTTTTGTGCAAAATGAAAAACAAAAGAAAATTACTCTGTTTGAAGAGTAACTTGGACCATTTCTTCTGTTGTCCAATTGTTGATCGTCTCCCCTGGTGCACACGGGCGAACCCAGTTGTTCAGATCACAGTCATTGTCACAGTCTTCAACACCGGCTACAAAGACGTCACCCTGATTCATCAGCCCAGCGTTGGTGAAGGTACTCGGCCCTTTCTGCTCTCCCTGTTATGCCTGCAGAGGTTGATAACCAATACCGAACTTGTCTTCTTTGACGGGCAGGTCCACCATCTTGCCCCAGCCTTCTGCATTGCCTGAGTTGACAACCTCCACAGCCTGCTTGTATGACGCAATTGAGGCACCTGGCTTCTTCTGCTCAGCGAAAGCCACCCTCTCAATAGCAACGGTCTCAAATGCCTGGCATAGAGTTTCATGGATCTCACCATCCACCTCCACATACTTGAAAGAGGATAAATGACTCACCAGAATGTCCTCCTCGCCGCACACGGTGACAATCTGACCGTTCCAAACATACTTCAGCTTTTGATGGAGAGTTGACGAAACTGCCCCAGCCCCATGTATCCAGGGACGCCCCAAAAGACAACTATATGCTGGTTGGATGTCCATCACATAGAAGATAGTATCAAACACCTCCGGGCCAATCTTCACTAGCAAGGTGACTTCACCAAAAATAGACCGTTTGGATCCATCAAATGCACGGACAATGAGATCACTGGGAGTGAGGACAACCCCTTCAACATCAATCTTGCTCAAGGTCTTCTTGGGCAACACATTCAAAGACGAGCCAGTATCCACCAACACATGTGACAATAATGCGCCTTTGCACTCCATGGTGATATGCAGAGCTTTGTTATGGTTGCGACCTTCCGGCGTCAGATCCAAGTCTGTGAACCCCAAACCGTGCCTGGTGCTCACATTAGCAATTACACCCTCTAACTGGTTGACTGAAATCTCCTGAGGCACGTAAGCCAGATTCAACATTTTCAGTAAGGCATTACGGTGTGCCTTAGAGCACAATAGCAATGAGAGTATAGAAATCTTGGACGGAGTTTGATTCAACTGATCTACAATCTTGTAGTCACTCTTCTTAATTATCTTCATAAACTCCTCCACGTCTTTCTCAAACGAACCCTCAGGCGCCTCCTTCTGTACATGTTCTTCCTCAACCACAGCTTGTTTATCCTTTGCTTTGGCGAGAGCCTCATCATTGTTGTCTCTCAGAGGCTGCGGTGCAAACAGACGACCGCTCCTTGTAAAACCTCTGGGACCCCCTACATTGTCCACAACCGGACCGACAGTTGCAGGAACTCTACTCGGCAAACCAATAGTTATAGGAGCTTAATTCACTAGTCTGATCTGACTTTCAGCCCTTCGGTTGTTGCGGTAAGCATTATCATACTTCCACGGCACGGCCTTACTATTCTCAACAACCCTTCTACCAGACACAACAACAGTAGTGGGAGCACTGACAGTTACTGGAGCAGATATGGTGACAGGAGTACCAACGGTCGCAGGTGCATTGACAATTCTCTGGCCACGTCCCTCTGACCGTTTGAAATAAATGGTGACAGTTGACACCATCCCACGTTCTTTCATGGCCCTAGCAAACTGCAAACAGCCCTCATCCATCAAACCCTGGATACCATTTCTCAATTGCATGCAACCATTCTCTGAATCAACACAGTCTGAACAGCCCTGATCACAACCCGGGAATACTCCTCCATCTAGCAGACGCTCTTTCACAACCAGCAAGGGTGTCTAAATCTCATCAATATCAACCACCAAATCTTCAGCTTCTCCATCTTCCACATTATTCACCCTATGCGCACCATGCTGGGGCATAGGATTGTTCACAACATTTGGCGTCAATTAAGTCCCGGACCTTATGATGAAAAGCCCGACAGTTTTCGATATGATGCCCCGGTGCACCGGAGTGGAAATCACAACGAACGTTGGCATCATACCCAGCAGGTATCTTCGTCAACGGAGCCATTGTACGCAATTCCACAAACCCCAATCTGAGCAATTTGGGCAGCAACTCAGCGTATGTCATAGGCAGCAGGTCGAAACGATGATCCGGCATTCTTTGTCTCGGCTGAAATGGACGTTGTTGTTGTTGCTGTTGTTGTGGTGGTGGTCCTCTTTGTTGTTGCTGTTGTCGTGGTTGAGGTGCTGGGATAGTTACAGCAGCAACCTGGCGGTATTGCCCTCTGTTCACATTTCTTCTACTGTGCACGGCATTAGTCTCTCCCTCTCTCCTGCGAGGTGCCCCAGAAAACAGCTTCTTCGAAGACGAAGAACCGGCATCTTGAATCTTTCCAGCTTTAATGAGGCTTTCGGTTCTCTCCCCACAGATCATAACATCAGAGAAACTACCGAATGGGCAACTCCCCATCCGGTCCATGAATACTCCTTGCAAAGTCCCAATGAACATATCGGTCAACTCCTTCTCCAGCATCGGAGGTTGCACCCTTGCAGCTAATTCCCGTCATCTCTGGGCATACTCTTTGAAACTTTCTCCAGACTTTTGACATAGGCTCTGCAACTGAGTTCGGCTCGGAGCCATGTCCATATTGTGCTTGTATTTCCTTAGAAAGGCTTCCCCCAGATCTCTCCAACTTCTGATGGATTCTCTTTTCAGCTCCATGTACCAATCTAAGAAAGCTCCAGACAAGCTATCCTGGAAGAAGTACATCCACATCTTCTCGTCGTCTGTATATGCAGAGATCTTCCTGTAGTAAGCCTGCACATGGGTGCGAGGACAAGAAGTACCGTTGTATTTATCAAAAGATGGCGCCTTGAACTTATAAGGAATTCTTAATCCTTCCACCAACCCCATATTTGTAACATCACACCCCAAAGAGTTCTGACACTCCATAGCTCTGATCTTCTCAGCTAGGGCATCAACCCTCCTATCTCTTTCGTCAGTTCTTCCCACAACTTCATCATCCTCACTGAGGAGAGTAAACATGTCTTCCTGTCTGTCAACCAACGGAGCAGGATGGCGAACTGGAGCACGGGCTGCTCTGACATTAGCAGTCTCTGGAGAAATAGGTTGACCGTTGATTCTGATACCCCTCAACTCATCACCCATGGCATAGTTATTGATGGGGACAGCAGCAGTAGCAGGGTCATTGATTGGGCATCCCTCTGGCAAAGCATGGTTGACCGGTGGAATTGCAGCTTCTTGTCTCTGGACTAGGGCTCAAAGTTCTTCTTGACCTTGCGCAACCCATTGCATCATATGCATGAACTGGGCCATGTTAGCCCTCATCTCTGCTAACTCAGCTTGCACTTGATCCATATTCCTCTGTTGATTCAACCTCGTAGAGTAGCGGGGCGGTCGTTGATCAGCAATCCTGCCTGAAACAGGAACCAGAATGAGAAGTCTCGTTCAAGAACACCTGTAATGCAAGAATGATATGTGTATGATGCTAATGATGCGTATGATGCACATGATATGTTCATTTCTCAGGCATTCAAGAGCCTGATTCATCTTTCAAAAGATGGCAACCTGCAACAATGAACAACACAGAAGCAGACTACACAGGATAATGAACACAGGGTGAAACATCAACCATCTCATCTATAGATGTGAGCACGAGGATCATACAACAATATTCAAGCAAAGATCCAAATGATCAGGGTACAAGGAATCCCATCCAACAACCCTGGAGGTGATTCTCAATATAAACAACAGATACAAGCTAAGAAAGATGTCCTCCAGGAATGAGAGTCTTCAGATACTGGCGCTGGTCTATCAACAGGCCACACTCTGAACACTCCGGCAGAGGGGTGATCTTCTCCTTCAGTTGTCTTCTGAGCTCCACAACTTCTCCTCCAAGCTGGCTCTCTGATGCATGTCTCCATTCTACCTCCTTCTTCAATTGGATGTCTTTGTCCCTAAGCTGCTTTTCCAAGTCTCTTATCTTCTTCTGATAATTGGCTTTCGCTCTCTGCAACCTCAAGCACTCACGGTGTTCTTCATTCAACAATGTCTTTAACTCCTCATAAGACCTCTTCTTGCTCTTCAATCTACTAGCATCATCACCTTGCATGCCTTTGAGTTGATGAGCCAAGTTCAACTTGTCAGCTTTGGCTTTGTAAAGCTCCATCTGGGTATCTTGTTCCTTCTCTTTTAACCGACGATTCTCCATCAAGGCTTGCTTGTAATGCTCAGCGGGCACATTCTCAGCAAGGATCAAAGGTGGTTTCTCTTGCAATGACTCCATCCTATCATAGGGTAACAACAAAGTCTCAACTCTATTCTTGACCCACTCAATGTAGTCAGGCATAGCAACGGCAAACTTCTTCCCTAACACAGCTCCATCCTTGACACCAATGGTCTTCCAAGCTCTTCCTACTTGTTCCAATCTAGCAGGGTCACTCCGCTTCTCAAAATACACACTCTCAGCTATCTCAGCATCAAGTGGTCTTCCATTCATCATAAACCCCAACTGGCGAAGAGAAAGAACCGGGTTGTAATTGATGCAACCCTTAGTCCCTATGAGTGGCACATTACGAAACTCTCCACAACTCATGATGACATTACGCACATCCATCCGGTAAGATTGCCACCTGATATCATAGGAGGTAAGAGACATAATCCTCTGAGTCCACTTACGAGTGTTCTGAGTATCCACAAAAGGTCCACCGGTTGGCAGAAGAGACAAGTACCATCTGAGCAACAATGGGAGACAACATCTGATAGCTCCACCCTTACCATGCCTGCTGTGTATAGCATAGTAAGTGTCAGCTAACAGGGTAGGAACTGGATTTCCTCCAAGGAAAATAGTGATAGCAGCAAAGTCCACAAAATTAGGCATACTCGGAAACAACACAATCCCATAGATCATGATAGCCAACTGAGCGTTGAACGCTTCCCAATTTCCTTTCTTTGCTTCCTCTTTAGCCATCCTCACCAGGTACTTCAAAGGCAAACCCACAACATCACCACTTGACTTCCAATTGTCACTCACCTCCTTGATACTCAAATGAAAAGCTCTGGCAACAACTCTAAAATCAACCTCCTTTGGAACATCCAATAAAGGCACCTGGTATCTGATCGGGACATTCATCAGGATGGAGTACTCTTCAAGAGTGGGCGCTAATTGATAATCCTGGAAAGTGAAACAACGGAGCTTTGGGTCATAGAACTGTAGAAGAGTCTGCAACGGTACTGGATCTACCACCATCTTCAACAGTGTCAACAAATCCCCATACTGATCAACAAACACCTTATGATTACCGCCGGTCACAAGATTGCTCAACTCTATCAAAGATGTCAATGGCTCACGGTGAAAACTGTAGGTGCACGTCCTCCTCTTCAACTCTGGAACGGATGCCATCTCTCACAGTGAACAGACTCCTGTATGAACCTGAGAAATGATATGCATGAGGAGATTAGCTTTTTTTTCTTTTCTTTTCTTTCTTCTTTTTTTTATTGCATTATTTTTTTTGAAAATAAATATGCTATGATGCAAATGATGCAAACACAACTGGTCGGCTGTGTGTCACAGAGCACAGGTTCAAAGCTTCGGCTTGAATTCGGAACCACAAAGTCATTTGAGACCCAAAGTCATCTGAGACCCAAAGTCATCTGAGAACCATATCTCTGAACCAAGTCACCAACAGGAGCCAAGAGTCACCAACAAGTCACCAACGGTACCTGTAAAATGATTCATTCCCTCCCACTCACGGGTGTCCTCTAGGCCAGGGTAAAGTCAAGAGAAATGCAGGATAAACAACCCTTTCATAGAATATCATCATGTGCACACCCGATGTATGCACCGATAATACTCCATCAGGATCTGAACTGCTCGTAATATCAAGTTCCGCTAAGTGGCGCAATACCACCCGCTTCCCAAGAATCACTCTATTCCTAGGTGTCCTAGAGTTCACTCATAGCCTGGGTATTGGGCATTTTACCTCTTGTGACTCCCACCCCACAGAGAGACAAACACACAGCCAGCACAGATGAAAATATGATGCATGCAAACATAAATGCAAACATAAATGCAAACATAAATGCAAACATAAACAAATGAATGCAATAAATGAAACAGTAAAAGCAACCAAACCCTATCCTAGAGAGCGCTAGGAGTGACTCGCTCAGGGAAGATGGACCAGCAAGAGGTCAACTTCTCTTGTATCCCCAGCAGAGTCGCCAGCTGTCGCATTACGCGAAAAACCGGCGGGAAAAGAAAACAACAGAGCCGCCACCGTGCGTTATTTATCCCAAAGGAGGGAAAGGAAACGCTCGAAGTAAACCTGGAAAAGACATGGTCTCGCGACCAGAGAGAGATGGGATCGGGAGTCGGTTATGCGAAGGGAAGGTATTAGCACCCCTACGCATCCGTCGTACTCGACGGGATCCACGCACAAAAGAATAGAAGAAAGGTTGCTAAAGACTGCTCACAAACTGCACAAGGCTGGAAGGAAACACAGAAAGACAAAAGAAACGGGACTCGGCAGGATATCGCATACTGGGCCTACGTAGTTTGTCAGGCACAGACATTAGAGTTGACGTAGTTCGGGACAGGGGAAACGTGCTCGCTAGGATGTCGCATCCTATGCATACGTATCTTCTCTGACCGGAGAAGAATCAGAGCACTCGTAGCTCGGCTAATGCACGCCAAACAAAACCCACACACAGGAAACCGACTGCCAATCGCTGGACTTACGTCAGACTCCACACAAACAGGCAAACCTGGAAACCGAATGCCAATCGCTGGACTTACATCAGACTCCGAACCAACAAACATACACACAGGAAACCAACTGCCAATCGCTGGACTTACGTCAGACTCCAACACACACAAGGGACAAAAAGCAAAAGGG
The DNA here is from genome assembly GCF_024323335.1 of Lathyrus oleraceus. Taxonomy (NCBI): domain Eukaryota; kingdom Viridiplantae; phylum Streptophyta; class Magnoliopsida; order Fabales; family Fabaceae; genus Lathyrus; species Lathyrus oleraceus. The sequence goes on from NC_066581.1 coordinate 184,879,461, forward strand.
CGCCCGGAGAGATCTGCTCATCTCCTGCCTACGTACCTCATCTGGTATGAGGATCAGGGCGACGTAGTTCCCCTTAACAGGGAAAAAACTTCTAACCTAACCAGAGACTGGGAAATGACAAACTAGAAGGGAGCCTGACTCGAGCCTAATAGTTATCATGTAATCCGCAATGGTCCTAGGTTGAGGTTTCTATCCTAACTTGCACAGGGAGCAAGCTATCCTAAGCAGCACAATCAAACAGACAAGCACAATAAGGCAATCACACACACTATATGCAAGCAATTGGGCTCATACAGGGCTAGGCTGCAGAAACAAGCCATCTGGAATGGGGTGTTTTTAGCTCTTAACCCTAACATTGAGAGTTAGGGTGAAGCAGATGAAATGGGAAATGAGGGTAAGACCTCACAGCTCTTATCCCTAGCCTGGGAGAGCTTGACTCAAAATAGAATGCGTGGGAGTTCAGAATGTAGGAACTCTTCTCCACAAGTGACTGACTCTATGGACAAGATCTTGGGTTCTTACTCACAATGCATCAACACAGTGTGTGTGAGCAAAGTGAATGACACAACTGAATAGCGGGGGATGGATTGCACATCCCTTCTATCTGCCAATTGCCTCTTAAGAGGTCTTTACCTGCTTGGCACAAAATTAAACATTCACAAACATTGCCTCTTAAGGAGGGCTTCAGACAGGTGCCTACCAATAACAGTAGGTCTTCCAGACTACATGAAGTCAAGAGATTATACCTCAGTGGTATGCAAACCACAAGCAATGCCAAGCAAGTTCAAATGAACTCAAAGCAACTTAGGTACCTGTGGAAACATCTAAACCAATCAGTTCAACTGTACAGACAAACAATCAACAGTTAATAACAAGCAGACAGACAAAGCATCATCAGACAACAATGAGCAAGCCACAAGCACAAGTGCATTATTCTCAAAGCCTACAAAACACACAAAGGTTAGCACATGACAACAATTGACTAAGCTTAAATGAAGGAGCCACTCCAATCATGGAAATGTACACTTGAACCTGAAATTCACAACCCAGATGGTAAGTCCAAACCACTACGTCAAAGCCTAGGGTCAAAAGAGGATAAAAAATCCAAAACAGAACTTCAAACTCAACACAAAGCATGTTTAATCACTCAAGAACAAGTCCTAAAAAGGACCAAATCATAATCAATAGGATAGTTCATGTACCAAGCATGTGAAGTCAAAGACTAAATCAAGGCATCCAAATGATCAACATGAATGAAAATTCTCAATCAAAACAGAAATAGTTCAAATAATTCTGGAAAAATTCATGAGCAATCAAGACATCCACAACATCCATCACACAAAAAATCATAAGCATTGGAGATCATTTGGCATGGAAATCACATCGTACAAGTCAAACAATCAAATGTGTGACACAAATTGTCACACCAAGTTAACACAAGCATAAAACAGAAATGGAGCATGGGAAAAATGTCAAACCGAAACCAAAATGTCCATCAATGTATCTAGAATTAGCATGCAAAATTTCAAGTTCATTGGATTATTTTTGAGCATTTTATGATGGAAAGAACAAGGCAATATCACACATGCATATGTATTCAATCATCCTAGAACAAAATATTTTTCCAGCCAGGCACAACTTGCAAATTCATGCTCATAACAAACTAGACAGAATAAGGAGCATTTTGCAAAAAATTGGGATCAAATTGATGCATTTTTCAATTTGTTGTGATTTTTCTAAGTTTGGGAAAATTTTGAAATCAAAACATGAATAAGCATGGCAAAAGGAGGGAATATGTGAAAAAATGATGAAGCATTGGAAAAGTTCACTCGGCCAGTATCGAACCTGGCACACATTTGAATTTGGCGCCCAACCAAAACGACAGCGTTTTGGCTTTAAACCCTAAGCCTGGAAAATCTCCAGAAATCGTAGCTAACTCATGAACATTTCGTAGCTAAACCGAAGCAAACTCGTGGCTAGTTCTGGAAAATGATGATCTTCATCTTCCTCATGAAGATGAAGATGAACTTCAAAGGCTAATTTCCAGAAAATCTAAAAAAACGTCCAGAAATCAACAAAACTTATACCATTCGATTCCTTGTTCCATGTACATTCATGATCAAACCACAAATTATGCTAAAACATCAAAACAAGCTCGGATCGAAGAAAATAAAAAATGACATCCAAACTTCAAACACATGTATCTTCATGAATAATGCACCATTTCACTCAAATTTTATACCAGAATCATCACCAATCAAAGATCTACATGAATATCATAATGAATTGGAGAATAAATGAGATCGAAAATCAACCTCTTGAAGAGCAGCAAGCTGGAATCATGTGCTATAAGCTCAGCAATGCCTCAAATCTCTTCTACAATGCTTGTTGATGTGATTGATGATGAATTGGATGCTCCAGCATGCAAGAATTTAGCTCAATTTGCAAACTCCATTGAACCTTCAAGCTTCGAGTATGGTCCAAACTGGCATGATTTCTTCCAATTTCACGTCCAATTTGCTTCAAGAACACTTCCTAATCATGAATCCATCAATAGAAATGGCTTTTGTATGAAGAATTTGGAAAATATTTTGAGAGAAAAATTTGGTTGATTTTGAATCTAGATCTGAAAACTGTGGTTAATGATGAAAGCAGTTGTGATTAACATTATATATCCCTTGCTAACGATGCTGAAATCATGTTTAAGCCAAATCCAAGTGAGATTAGCAAGTTATGAAGTGTGTGCACCAATTGTGTTTTTCACCCCCATGCATGAGGTAGCCACGTGAACAGTGCTCAAATCTGATCCAAATCCACTTAAACAAGGCCCATGCAAGCTTTGGAATTAATATTTTATGCATATAATCATCCAAATTGATTTTATGAAATTTCCTTCAAAAAAATTCATGAATGAGCACATGATCATGCAAGTGAAATTCATGCCATGTAATGGATGTTTTGGAAACTACATGTTATGAGGAACAAAATGCAAAAAGAACCACCCAAATTGGAGCTTTGGTTCAAAAGTTATGCCCATTTGAACTTTTAAGCACACTTTGCCATGATTTGATCATAACTCCTTAACCATTCATTAGAAATTCATGATCTTGGACTTTTTGGAAATGGGAGAGAAAGATATTCAACTTTCATGTTGGAAAAAATTTCATTTGAAGCTTTCTTGATGATATAAGATTGAGTTGAAGTTGGTCCAAACCTTTTCATTTTTGGAAATTTCAAATTATAGGTCACTTGCTATTTTGGGAAAGTCTTGACTTGACTTCAAATCTTCAATGTGAGTGTTTGAAATGTCAAATGAGACTTGTTTGAACATGAATGAAGTATCTCTAATCACTTCCCACCTCCAAATCCACAGTTGACTTTGCAGTTGACTTTTATGGGCCTCAGATGACTTGTACATGCACTGATGAGTTCTGAGCCTTCAACACTTGGCTAAGTTGCTTCAAAATGATCCTTGGGTCATGTAAGCTCATTGGAACCACCATAGGACTTTGATTTCATGCAAAATGCTCTTGTTGCCTTGCACAGTTGAATCTCCTGACCAGTCTTGACTGATGAAATGCAATGGACTATGCAATGTGAATGCAATATTAATGACCTAAAAATGAAATGAATGTACAAATGGGAGGTGCAAATTTGAGGTGCTACACTCGGGCAATGGGTTCTTCTTCACATTAGGACCTACGTCCTCGAAACACAGAATGCCACACCTCAGAAGGTCTTGAACCTTGGTCTTCAAAGGGTAACAATTCTCCACGTCGTGGCGAGGAGCACCAGAATGGTAGACACAATGTAATTCAGGCTTATACCACCACTAGGGGTTAGTAGGTATAGCCGGTGGGTCTCTCGGAGTAATCAACTTCCTCTCTATTAAAGAGGGATATAATTCTGCATACGTCATTGGAGTAGGATCGAAAGTGACCCTTTTCCTCTCGTAACTCGTGCTGGTTTGATTACTGTTTCGAGGCTGGTAGGCCTGCTGTTGCGGACGATGTTGTTGTTGCTGATATTGCGGATGTGGTTGCTGATTGTTGCTGTGTTGCTGATACTGTTGATTGTCTCTAAAAGCAGGTGCTACATGAGCCACCTGGTGCTGGTTACCGGCGGGACGCACGGTCTTCCTCCTCACAAAGGGTCTTCTTGGTTTCACATGGGAGGTCAAAGCATGTGCCTCTCCATCTTTCTTCTTCGCAAATGCCCCATAACGTTTGGCAGAAGAGCCTTCTTCTCTAGTTAGACGCCCTTCTCTAACCCCTTCTTCTAGACGCATCCCCATATTCACCATCTCGGTGAAGTCAGAAGGAGCGCTAGCGATCATCCGCTCATAATAGAATGAACTCAAGGTCTTTAGAAAGATCTTGCTCATTTCCTTCTCTTCTAGCGGAGGCACGATCTGCGCTGCCAACTCTCGCCACCTCTGGGCGTACTCTTTGAACGTTTCTTTGTCCTTTTGGGACATGGCCCTCAAGTGATCCCTATCAGGAGCCATATCCACATTGTACTTGTACTGCTTGACGAAGGCCTCGCCAAGGTCGTTGAAGGATCGGATGTTCGCACTGTCTAAACCCATATACCAACGCAGATCGGCACCGGACAAGTTGTCCTGAAAGTAGTGGATGAGTAACTGATCGTTGTCGGTCTGAGTCGACATCTTCCTGGCATACATGACCAGGTGGCTGAGAGGGCAAGTATTTCCCTTGTATTTTTCAAAGTCAGGGACCTTGAATTTCACAAGAATCTTCACATTGGGAACCAAGCAAAGTTCGGCAGCAGACTTGCCGAAAAGATCCTTTCCTCTGAGAGTTTTCAATTCCTTGCGAAGCTCAAGAAATTGATCGTTCATAGCGTCCATCTTCTCATAGACATCTGGGCCTTCAGATGGCTCAGAATGATAAATGGTGTCGTCTACTCTGGGTATAGTATGCATGATAGGAGGAGGAACAGCAAGGACCGGGCTAGATGCCGACATAGAAGCAAAGGTTGGAGCAGGACCCTCAGGCATAAAATTGGGAGGCATCCCCCACGGGAATCCGGCTGGCATGGCCGTTGGAGCAAAATATGCACTAGCTGCGGGCACAGTCGAGGAGACAATCTCAAAAATGGTTGTCCTCTGGGGAGGAGTTGAAGGCGTCGGAGAAGACTGGCTATGAGCAGCCAAGAATGATTCCATCAAGGCACTTAATCTGGCCACTTCCTCTTTCAGCTCACAGTTCTCTTGTTCTAGGTGATCCATCAGTCTTGAAATGTTGGCTTTGGTGTAGTACCGGTGAGTCAGCTTGTCTTCAAAATAAATGAAGAACACAGAGTTAGACCATAGGACAAGAAGCCGGGAACAAAACCTACTTATGCACATGATGCATGCAATGGTTGTGCGTATGATTTGTTTTTTATTTCAAAGGAACTCTAGGGTTTTATTTGCAAATTTTGGGAAATATTAATCATTTATCACATATGGAATCATCTCATCAAATAATATCAGGGAAAAGAAGTACAACATTGTCAATCATATACAAGAGAAAAGGAAAATAATCATCCTATGGATCCCTAGAAACAATCATCTAAAGCTCTGGACACAGGAAGATAAGATGCACGAAGTCTCTTCACCTCCCTCTCGTAGGCTACCTCCATATCTGCCTTCTCCTTGGCGAGTCGATCATACTTCCTCTTCCAAAACTTGGAAGACTGAGGAAGTAGAGAAGTCCATGCATCATTAGGATTATCAATAACCTGATGTTCGAGGAACTCTATCAGAACATCCTTCTCTCTGATCTGCTGAAGCAACTCTTCCCTTTCACGGATCCAGGCACGTGATCGGTCTTCGTCTCTCAACTCCTCTACTCCTTGGTTAGGGAGGGTTGAAGGCCCAGCCATAACCAAAGGTGTAGGTCTCGGATACTCGTAAGGCATGAGATATTCAGACGCTCTCTTCCTAACCCAAGCAGTATAAGGCTCCATAGCAACACAATTCTTAGGACCCAACTCCTTCCTTCCTTTCCTATGAATCTTGCGCCAGGCGCGGACCATTCTACCCTTCAAGCCTTGGGAATCTTTACCCTCCTGAAAGAACACACCCTCTAACAGAATGTTATTAGGTTTATCCTTTAGGGGGAATCCAAGCTGACGACGTGCCAAAACAGGGTTGTAGTTAATCCCACCACATGTACCAAGAAGAGGTACATTGGAGAATTCACCATAAGAGTCGATAATCTGCACACCATCATACACACGGTTGTACTAAGAGATATCATCATTGGTGAGAGACATAAGTCTCGTGGACCACCGTAGACATCCTTTGTTCTCCTTGAAGGAGACCGTCTGTGGTAAGTGCGAAATGAACCACTTATACAACAGAGACAAACAACATACAATGGCACCACCACCCTTTGCATTCCTCATATGCAAAGAGAAATAGGTATCACCCAACAGATTCGGAACAGGATTAAGATTAGAAAAGATCCTAATAGCGTTCACATCCATAAACTTGTCGATGTTGGGGAACAATACCAATCCATAGATGAGAAGTACAAATATGGCTTCAAAGGCATCCTCACTCATGGCCTTCCCATATACAGTAGCTTGAGCAATGAGGAACTCAGAAGGGAGACCTTGAATTCCACCTTTGGTAGTCATATGAGCACCAACCAGAGATTCATCTATATGCAACATGTCAGCTATCTCTTGAGAAGTAGGAACACTCTCTAAGCCACTGAACGGCAACTGGCCTAGAATCGGTATACCCACAAGATAAGCATACTCCTCAAGTGTAGGCAAAAGTTGAAAATCCGGAAACGTGAAGCAACGGTACAAAGGATCATAAAACTGCACCAATACACTCATCAACCCTTCATCCACCTGAGTAGTCAGAAGAGGAAGAAGCTTCCCAAAACGAGCCTTGAAACCCAAAGGATCTAATACATAGGATGTCAGATTCCTTAACTCTTTCAAATCTGGTTGTCTGAAACTGTACTTCTTTGTATTCCTTCTTTGTCTTTCCATGTCTGAAAGTTTTGCAAATAAACCCCTTAAGTTCCTTGAAAATTTTCTTCATTATTGATGATATGGATGCAAATGAGTGCATGAATGCATGAATGCAACAATCACACTCAAGGATCAAGCAAAGCACACCAAACAAAGGTCATGGGATGGATCATGTTATCCTTAATATCAATCATCCATTTTGGTGGATTATGGTTTACACCTTATCAACACCCAAGTTCCATTGATATTAATGATACATGAACGGATCAACCATGAATCAAGGGTTTGTTGCAAGTCACGAGCATGGAGTCTTGGTTAAGAACCACCCAAAGGGAGTGCACTAGGGTTTAAACATGCCAAACATGTTCTACAAGAGGTTCCCATAGTCATCATCCCATCTTTCGGATATTATCGGAGAAATGACTACTCGTATTCCAAAAATATTCTCAAGAGAGACTCTTATGAGTGTAGTATCACGTAACAATCGTATCAAATCTTACACTTGAACGACTTTCGCACTACATCCTAAAAATAGGCCAAGATGGGCTTGGTAAACTAAGGTCCTTGGCTTCTAAGGTCTATATTGGAAAGAGTAATGTCTAACCACAACTTACTTGTGTGACATTATTGATCCCAACATGACCTCTACCAAGTGAATGGACTTGCAAATCAACTTGCTAAGGAATAACTCCACACAAGTCAACAAGACTATGCCATTCTCCTATCCTAAGTGCACTCGAGTCCGGGTATAGAACTCATCTCACAAAGATCACCAAGCATACAAGGAATTAATATCAAGCAAATCAATCATTACATACAATACAATAATCCCAAATTGCACAAAAATATGTCACAAGACAATACAATACAACAAGCATGAAAAGTTGGCAAAACCCACTAGGCAAATTCTTCCCCAGCAGAGTCACCATTTTTCTGTAGCGGGGTATTCGTTACCATTAGAGATATTGACTAAATCCAAGGTAAATCGTACAAGTCAAGTCGCCACCGCACTTCTATTTATCCAAAGGAATGGTTAGAAAGCGAATAAAAACCTAATAGTTTTAACAAAAACTAGTAAAAGAAACAGAGATCTGGGTAAGGGGGTTGGTTATGCAATGGGAAGGTGTTAGGCACCCAAAACATCCTAGGTACTCCTAGGGAGCCCTTTTCATACTTGTTGCAAAGGTTGTTGTTTTTGTGAAAATTTGTTTGTGCAAACATGATTGAAGAGATGAGAAGAGAATATACAAGTTTATTTACATTTTGTGTTTGGATGGATAAACCCATTGCCTACGTACCATCTTAAAAAGATTAGGATCAAAACCTTGTAGTTCGGGATAAAAATCTCAAAACAAGTTGGTGAATTGATTGGTCCAAAAGCCTTAAGGTCTTTTGTTATCAAAGGGAGAAAACTCAACCAAACCACAAATCCACCATGTGAGGATAGCTTCAACATGCTAGTGAGGGGTTAACCCTATAATAAGCATGGAAGACTCATTGTCCATCACTAAGGATATAGGTGAGTATTACATCTACCACAAGGATAACTCAAACCTAATAGCTAAGGGTTATGAAAGATTTTGATTAAGAAGGTGGCCATTGGAACCACAAAAAACACATTTGAATGGGTTATATTTGCCAATTAGAAGTATATACAAAAATGGTCAAAGTTGACTTAAAGATTCAATTCAAAATAAGTGTTATGAAAAGAAAGTTTGAAAATCAAAAGCATAAGGCTTGGGTTTCTAATGTTTGAAAACAATAGTTAAATGTTTGCACAAAAAGTTTTGGCTTGGGTTAGAGTGGAGAGAAGAAGAAGAAGGGCTAAGTCCTAAGTAAAGCAAAAAGGTGAGGGAAGAAGGAACAAAACCACCATGAGGAGTTCCTCTCTTGAAATCATATTGATGATCCAAGTAGCTCCCATCCTTTGGAATAAGCAATCACAAAGCATAAGCAATCAAACAAGTCTCATAAGAGATCCTCAATGTATCTTGTATCTTCCACTTGGATGAACATGGCAATGGTCCTCCAATTAAGCTCAAATGGAAACTCCTAGCACAAAAGCACACACATAAAAAGTTCCATGAAGTAAAACAAGAATGGACAAGAGTGAGTTTAGAGATTTGGTCCTTCTAATCCATCTTCATCATTAAGATCCTTTTACTCCAATTTTGAATAAGGAAGGTCCTAGAATCTAAGTCCAATTCTCCATTTCTTTGCATAGGAAAGTCCTAGAAACTAAGTCCATTTCTTTGCATTTGGTCCACAACAATCAAAACAAAAACACAAGCATAATAATATATACACAATTATGTGCTCAAGTGAGGAAAAGGCAAATGGCATTAACATAAACATGTGCTCAAATGAGCAAAGAGAAAAGCAAATGGATAATATGTGCAAGAATAGTAAATTGCATAAAAGTAAATTGCATAAAGTAAATGTTAATTGTCAATAGTTAGTGTTAGTAGTTAGTGTGCCATAAGGCAAATTTAGCACTATGTTAAACAATCGTAATTGGACTTATGTAGAAGTCACAACTATCTGAGGCCGGTCAATAATAATGTAGGCAACAACACAAGTTAGAAGTCTTGATTAGATAACCAAGTTCTAACAACTTGCCATGCCAAAAAGAAAATGAGAATTGATCTTGTATTGGTTTAAGCCTTTTGCATGATTTAGAAGACAACCTATTGTCGCGACCTAAAAAAGGGAATGCGAAAAAACAACCGGCAAAAAAAGCAATGACAGAAGAGTCGCCACCGTGCGTTATTTATCCCAAAGGAGGGAAAGGAAACGCTCAAAGTAAACCTGGAAAAAGGAAAGGAAAAGACAAGGTCTCGCAACCAAATCTCGGGTTCGGGAGTCGATTATGCGAAGGGAAGGTATTAGCACCCCTATGCATCCGTAGTACTCTACGGGATCCACTCTTGTTGTTCTTGTCTAAAGGGTGTGTGTTTATCTAATGTACTAGTTACTAAAAGAGGGGTCAAAATAAAATGACTCGCACGGATGTCGCATCCACTACATACGTATCTCATATGAATATGAGAATCAGAGTCTTCGTAGCTCGGCTGACATATTTGTTTATTTTGTGTTTTTATGATGAACGACGTTACTACGCGATCTACCGGATGCTCGACCTTTGGAGACTTACTCGCCTGTAGTAGAAGGAGTTAACGTGTCCTTAGGAGAAGTCCTAGACGAAGGAACCGTGCTACCTTAATTGACATACAAACGAGAGACTATACGAAGCCTAGCAATCCTATGGGGAGACGATCACACCATACAAAACAAATATGCATAAAGTAAACATGCCAACAAGGGGGCTCAAACATACATGGGTAGGACTTTAGTCAAGAGGGGTCATATCAACCTCGACAAACAAGCCATGGGAAGGTAATCAAATGGGCTCTTAACCACTGACATTGAACGTCAGGGTGAGCAGATCAAAAGGGTAATGAGGATAAGACCTCATAGATCTTAACCCTGGATAGGGTGAGCTCATGACAAAAAGTGGGGATTCAGAAAGGTGGAACCCTCTCCACTGACTGAACGGACAAAAGATCTTGGGCTTTTGTTCTAGAGCATCGACACGTAGTGTGAGCTTAAAGAACAACCCACTGAATAACGGGGGATTGACTACTAATCCCTTTTATCCGTCAATTGCCTCTTCATGGAGGTCTTCAACACTGGTACCTCTTCTTGGAGGTCTTTGGGCACAAAAGTAAACACACAAAAACATTGCCTCCTATCGAGGTCTTCCAGCTAAGAAAGCGGTAAAATACTGAAAAATGTAAAAGAGATCAAAAGATCTACCACACGGATAAAGATCCGAAGTAACAGCAACTAAAGAAACAAGAAACCCGGAGATCTCTCAGGCTTGCACCATCAAAGAAAGCAAGTTAACAAATCAATCAGAACAAATCTCCAAATGATATCCCACAAATAAAATGGAATACCAAGCAATCTATCTCTTCTAGAGTCATGTGAGCCCTCACAAAAACTCAACAAACAGGTTAGAGAAACGAGATGGGGTGCAATCAAGAATTGCACCAAACAAAGGAATCATAGCAACAACAGTGTTCGTGCTACAAAAAGCTCACAAAAGCAACCAAGGGTGAGAGGCCTAAACCTCTAGTTAAATAAATGCATCAAAAGGGTATCAAAACTCGAACTCAAGGGGCAAGGATCCACACATCAAGATATGACATACATACTAAAGCATGTGTCCGGATGCAATAGAAAACATGTCACAACAAACACAAAACAGATTAGAGAGCAAACAGAAAAAGTAGCTACTGTCGCGATCGCTACTGCTTCACTTAGCGAAGGCTTAGCGAAGCTTCGCTACAGGTTCGCTTAGCGAAGCGGCTAGCGAATGCCTGCGGGTTCTGGATTCTTCTCTGATAACAGTACGATTTCCGAAACCCCTAACCCTGTGGTATCCATTTCAGAAATTGAGTGATCAAACATTCAAGGTATGGTTTTACACATTCATGCACATCTAAACCCACATGCAAACCTACAAACCCAATCTTCCAAATTCACCCATAATACCTCATACATTTAGAAATTTCAAATCGAAAGCATAAAGTAATGGAAATAGGACAAACCTGATTGGAGAGATCGAATGAAATTGAATTGCACCGTTGGGTTTGCAATGCCACCGTCAAGGTTTGTGTGAGGCGGAAGTGAGAAGTGTGTGAGTCAGAGTGAAAAGTGATGTTTGGAGGCTGCACCAAAAATTCTCTCTCTCTTATTCTCTAGCGTTTTGTTTCAATGAATTTTAGAATTTATACTCTGATTTTCGTGGTTTGGTGGGCTCAGAATGAAGGCAACTCAAGCCCAAAATTTATCTGTTATACTTTTTTATTTTCAAAACGCGTGGGCTTCGCCTAGCGAAGAATTTGCTCGTCTAGCGAGCATGACAGTTCAGACTCTGGTGGCTCGCTAGGCGAACCATTCTTCTCGCCTAGCGAGCATGACAGTTCAAGTCATCTTTCCGAATTTGTAACCTGTGCGCTGGACCTTTGTTCCTTCAAGAGTAATATGTCGAATGATGAATAGTCCTCATGTTGGAAGTAACTCAAGTCATCCCCTAGCCATTTGACCCTCAGTTGACCTTTGGCTTTTGATATCCAAACTTCTTGGAAGATAAACTCTTAGAGCTAATTCTGATTGACATGATGAAATGCAATATGAAATGTTAAATGACCTAAAATGAATGCATGAATGAGGAGGGCAAATTTGAGGTGCTACAGCTGCCCCTATTCAATCAACTGTGAACCTGAACGGATGAAAGCAACGACTATCAGTCCTTCAAGGTAAACAGGGATTGAATACCCAAAGAACCGGAGAATTTGCACTCTGCCGAGGATGAATCCATGAAAGCGAGGCCATTTACCGATGGCGGCTTCAAAACAGATTTGATATTTACCGATATCAAGGAAAGCGAGGCCATTTACCGATGGCGGCTTCAAAACAAAATTTGATATTTACCGATATCAAAGAAAGCGAGGCCATTTACCGATGGCGGCTTCAAAACAAAATTTGATATTTACCGATATCAAAGAAAGCGAGGCCATTTACCGATGGCGGCTTCGAAACAGATTTGATATTTACCGATATCAAGGAAATCGAGGCCATTTACTGATGACGGCTTCACAACAGATTTGATATTTACCGATATCAAGGAAAGCGAGGCCATTTACCGATGGCGGCTTCAAAACAGGTTTGATATTTACCGATATCAAAGAAAGAAAGGCCATTTACCGATGGCAGCTTCACTAGGGAGGAAAAAGATGTTTACAAGTGAAACAAGACCAGACATTTACCGATGACTGGGAAGGAACTCGATGTTTACCGACATCGAACAATGATGTTTATAAATGAAACAATACCAGACATTTACCGATGACTGGGAAGGAACTCGTTGTTTACCGACATCTAACAATGATGTTTACAGACACCAGGGAAAGAATATATTTATGAAACGAAACCATTTACCGATGGCGACAATGAAATACTCGATATTTACGGATAGCGAATCTGCTGGGGAATCTTAAATGACAAAAACCATTTACCGATGGTTAACAAGCGACTGATGTTTACCGAGACCAAAAAAGGAAGGACACACACGGATGTTGACAGAACGATTTTTTGTAGACACCATGAGAGACATGCCATTTACTGATGGCCAACAATTGGAATTCGACGTTTACCGACATCGAAAGATGATGTTTGCTGACATCAAAGAAAAGCACATACATTTACGGGGATCAACACGACACTTACCGGTATCGCAAGGATGATATTTACATATGTCAAACTAAGGCAGACACTTGTCGTGGACTAAATCGGAAGGGAATCAAGCTTTCCTTTCACGGGCTGGTGAGAAAATAAATCTCACCGGGATTATCGATTCTGAATGTTGCCAAGACAACTGTTGCAAATGTGCTACACTGATGTTGAAAAATGATCCGTCTCTTCCGGAGATATGATCCAATCTGGTTTAATACATGTATGCATATGTTTGAGTTTTTCATGGCGTAATGCTCCATACCGAATGGAAATGCTACGCGATTTGAGAATGCGAATGCAAATGATGATTACTACATGCAAGATGCAAAGGGAGGAAAACTCCTGCTGGGAAAGCAAATGATAACTTTACTGAGCACACAATTTCTGATTCGATCTTCCAACTATGTGTGGACATACAACAATTTTGCTGAGGATGCTTACTAATCTGACATTCTCGAAACGGTAGAGAAACCAACTCAACTGGGGAGTCACTTGTTGGGAAAACACCAACCTCTCGACCATGTTGGGGAAACAAATTCTGAACGCGACTTAGACGACCCAACTTCCTACACGACTGGACAGTGTTGAAACAACGGGGTCTTCCTTCGAACAAACTTTGGCTCATCTGCTTTAGCCATCACTCAAAGATAGTAACCTGCAAAACGGCAAGACATACATGCCCCTGGGGATCGTATGGACAAAATATACTCAAGTGTACTCAACATTCAAAATGATTTTCATATGTTTTATCTTTCCGCACGTCATTGTCTAGCCTTCAGGTTTTTAGATGCAATGTTTATCAAAAATGCGGTCGTTTTTTGCAAACAAAACAGTAGAATAAAAAACACAAGAGAGCAATTTGACTGAATAACGACTTTTATTGATTGAAAATGGCCTATAAAGGCAAATACACCAGGAAGCAATTCCTAGGAAGAGGTAATTGCGCCAAAAGAGAAAATAAACTATCCTATTGGCAATGTGAACACGACATTCCACTATTTTCTAATTCTGTTATGACTCGTAGATCTTCACTTTCCCCCAAATTCCTTGCTTTCTAAGAAGAATGATTGGACCGATCATATCACTCAAGATGGTAGACACTGAAACGTGATGAAGTACAGATAACTCAGACTGTAGTCTTCGCTTTAATCCCTCTTTTTCCTGGACCTCCTTTTCAGGTTTTCAATCCACCGGGATACCCATTTTTGCCTAAGCCGCCTTTGCAGGTTTTCGACTTACCGGGTGTACATATTTTTTATTCTTTATCCCTAACTTTTTCCCGAACCTTTTTGCTTTTCTTTTTCTCTTGGCTCGCCGGGATGCCCTTTTTTGCCTGGACTTTCTTTTTTTTTTGGTCCAGCGGGTCAGTTTATGCGAAGTATTTTTTGACTACATCTGAATTCACAGGAGACGGAAAATCTTCACCATCCATAGTTGTAAGCATCAAGGCTCCACCAGAAAAGACCTTTTTAACAACATATGGACCTTCATAATTCGGAGTCCACTTGCCCCTGTTATCTGTACCGGAAGGAAGGATCTTCTTCACAACTAAGTCACCTATCTGATAGCTTCGAGGACGCACTTTCTGATCAAAGGCCTTCTTCATCCTTCTCTGATATAGTTGTCCGTGGCACACAGCTGCTAATCGCTTTTCCTCAATTAAATTTAACTCATCAAACCTGGCTTCAACCCACTCAGCCTCGTCAAGTTTTACATCCATCATCACCCTCAAAGAAGGGATTTCAACTTCTACTGGCAAGACTGCCTCCATGCCATACACAAGTGAAAATGGAGTTGCCCCGGTTGACGTACGCACTGAGGTACGATACCCATGCAAAGCAAAAGGCAACATCTCATGCCAATCCTTGTACGTCACAACCATCTTTTGCACAATCTTCTTAATGTTCTTGTTTGTCGCCTCTACAACACCATTCATCTTTGGTCTGTAAGGAGAAGAATTATGGTGTTCGATCTTAAAGTCTTTGCAAAGCTCTTTCATCATCTTGTTATTAAGATTCGAACCATTATCAGTGATGATTCTCTCAGGAACCCCATAACGACAGATAATTTCTTTCTTAATGAATCGAGCAACCACTTGTCTGGTAACATTGGCATAGGAAGCTGCTTCCACCCACTTGGTAAAGTAATCAATCGCGACTAGGATGAAGCGATGTCCATTAGAAGAAGTAGGTTCAATTTTTTCAATCATATCGATGCCCCACATCGCGAATGGCCAAGGAGAATTCATGATATTCAGAGGGTTTGGTGGTACATGCACTTTATCTACATAGATCTGACATTTGTGGCACTTCCGAGCGTATTTGAAACAATCAGATTCCATGGTTATCCAGTAATAACCGGCTCTTAACAACTTCTTATCCATTGCATGACCACCAGCATGGGTACCGAAAGATCCCTCGTGTACTTCCTGCATTAACATGTCTGCTTCGTGTCTAACCACGCATCTGAGCAGAACCATGTCAAAGTTCCTCTTGTACAACACATCATCCTTGTTCAAGTAAAAGCTTCCAGCTAGCCTTTTTCAGTGTCTTCTTGTCATTCTTTGACGCTCCTTCAGGATACTCTTGGTTTTTGAGGAAATTCTTAATATCATAAAACCACGGCTTCTCATCAATAACAGACTCGGCTGCAAACACATACGCAGGCCTCTCGAGTCGATTCAAGGCAACGTGTGGCTTATGATTCTGCCAATGAACTTTAATCATGGATGACAATGTGGCTAAGGCATCAGCCATTTGATTTTCATCTCGGGGTACATGATACAACTTTACTGTCTTGAAGAAAGTCAGGATCCTTCTGGTGTAATCTCTATAAGGAATCAAGTGCGGCTGATGAGCATTCCAGTCCCCATTGACTTGGTTAATCACTAGAGCGGAATCTCCATAAATGTCCATAGTTTTGATCCTTAGATCGATGGCTTCCTCAATCCCCATGATACAGGCCTCGTACTCAGCTTCGTTGTTGGTTACTTCAAAAGTCAATTTGGCAGAAAAAGGTATGTGTGCACCTTTAGGATTAATGAGTACTGTCCCAACACCATTTCCACTCACATTTACCGCCCCATCAAACATCAGTGTCCACTTGTCATCGGGATCCGGTCCTTCCTCGACAAGAGACTCTTCACAGTCTTTCATCTTTAAGTACATGATATCTTCATCGGGGAATTCAAACATCATCGGCTGATAGTCATCAATTGGTTGCTCGGCAAGGTAATCAGACAGAATACTACCCTTGATGGCCTTTTGCGACGTGTACTGGATATCATACTCTGTCAAAATCATCTGCCAACGGGCCACTCGTCCGGTAAGAGCCGACTTTTCAAAGATATACTTTACTGGGTCCATCTTAGAAATCAACAAGGTAGTATGGTTCAACATATACTGTCTTAGTCGGCGAGCAGCCCATGCCAAAGCGCAACAAGTTTTCTCGAGCAGCGAATATCTTGTTTCACCGTCGGTAAACTTTTTGCTAAGGTAGTATATTGCATGCTCTTTTCGACCAGACTCGTCATGCTGTCCCAATACACACCCCATCGAATTCTCTGTTACTGAAAGGTACATTATCAGAGGCCTCCCAGGAACTGGAGGTATAAGAATTGGAGGTTTCTGCAAATATTCTTTTATCTTATCAAGAGCTTTTTGACAATCATCGTTCCACCTGATTTCTTGATCTTTTCTTAGCAACTTAAATATCAGTTCGCACGTAGCTGTTAGGTGAGATATGAACCGTGCAATGTAGTTCAGCCTCCCTAAAAACCCACGAACCTGCTTCTCCGTTCTTGGTTCAGGCATTTCTTGAATAGCTTTTCCTTTCGCTGGATCAACCTCAATCCCTTTCTCACTGACAATGAAACCTAACAGCTTTCCAGATCTCACTCCAAATGTACACTTCTTTGGATTCAGCCTCAGTTTGAACTTTCTCAATCTTGCAAACAACTTTTGCAAGTTTACCAAGTGCTCCTCTTCTGTCTGAGACTTCGCAATCATATCATCCACGTACACTTCAATTTCTTTGTGCTTCATGTCATGAAAGAGAGTCATCATAGCTCTTTGGTAGGTAGCACCAGCGTTCTTCAACCCAAATGGCATTACCTTATAACAAAACGTACCCCAAGGTGTAATGAATGCCGTCTTCTCCATGTCTTCTGGCGCCATCTTGATCTGATTATAGCCAGAAAATCCATCAAAGAAAGAGAAAACCGAGGACTGAGCAGTCTTTTCGACCAATACATCAATGTGAGGTAATGGGAAGTCATCTTTCAGACTGGCTATGTTTAAATCTCGGTAATCGACACACATCCTGACTTTACCATCCTTCTTCGGCACGGGTACGAAGTTGGCCACCCAAGGAGGATAATTGGTAACTGCTAGAAAACCTGCATCCAACTGTTTCTGAACCTCCTCTTTGATCTTGACAGCCATATCAGACTAGTTCTGTGAAGCTTCTACTTAACCGAAAGACAATCTTCTCTGAGAGGTAGCCTGTGCACCACAATATCTGTATCCAAACCAGGCATATCTTGATACGACCATGCGAATACATCCACATATTCTTGCAGCATTTCAATCATCCCTCTCTTGACCTTTTCCTCTAAAGCAGCCCCTATCTTGATCTCTTTCTTTGCATCCTCAATACCAAGGTTAATGACTTCCGACTCTTCCTGATGAGGTTGAATGACCCTTTCGTCCTGTTTCAATAGTCTGGCCAATTCTTTGGGGAGTTCACAATCTTCTTCACTCTCCTCTTTGGCTTGGTAAATGGGATTATCGAAGTCATACTGAGCCATAACAAAACTGTTTTTAATGGACTCCGCAAGATCAATTCTGCACGAACGATGTTTCATGCTTTATTTTAGAAAAGAGTTCAAGGAAGTCACAAAAACATTGCCATTTTTATTGTTTTGAAAATGAAAGTAAAAAAACAGAAAGACAGTGAGCACAAATTTGATTGCAAAACATCCTTTATTGATGATAATCATTGAAAATTTAAAACATGATGTGGCCCTACAATGAACCACTACGCCTTGGGCAGAGCGTAGGGCTTTCATGCAAAATGCAAAACAAAAGAAAATTACTCTGTCTGAAGAGTAACTTGGACTATTTCTTCAGCAGTCCGGTTGTTGATCTTCTCCCCTGGAGCACACGGGCGCACCCAATTATCCATATCACAATCACTGTCACCATCTTCATTATCTGTTGCAAAGACATCCCCGTGATTCATCAATCCAGCACTAGTGAAAGTACACGGCCCTTTCTGATCCTGGAGACCTTGCTCTGATGATTGAAAAGGCTGATAACCAATGCCAAACATGTCTTCTTTTACGGGCACATCAATCATCTTGCCCCAACCTTCCGCGTTACCTGAATGAATGACCTCCAGAGCTTGTTTATAGGACGCAATCGAGGTACCTAGTTTCTTCTATTCAACAAAAGCCACTTTCTCAATACTGACGGTCTCAAAAGCTTGACATAGAGTTTCATGAATTTCGCCATCCATCTCCACATATTTGAAGGAGGATAAATGGCTCATAAAGATGTCCTCTTCTCCACACACGGTCACAATCTGACCATCCCACACATATTTTAGCTTTTGGTGGAGAGTCGAAGAAACGGCTCCGGCTCCATGTATCCAGGGACGCCCCAACAGACAACTATATGCTGGTTGAATATCCATCACATAGAAGACAATATTAAACACTTCCGGGCCGATCTTCATAGGCAACGTGACTTCACCAGAAACCGATCGCTTGGATCCATCAAAAGCACGGACAACAAGATCACTTGGTGTGAGAACAACCCCTTCGGCGTCAAGCTTACTCAGAGCCTTTTTGGGCAGCACATTCAAAGAAGAACCGGTATCAACCAAAACATGCGACAAAACGGCGCCTTTGCATTCCATCGTGATATGCAGAGCTCTATTGTGATTGCGACCCTCAGGTGTCAAGTCTAGATCCGTGAATCCCAAACCATGTCTCGTGTTAACATTTGCAATAACACCTTCAAGCTGGTTGACAAAAGTCTCTTGAGGCACATAAGCCATATTCAACATTTTCAAAAGGGCGTTACGATATGCCTCGGAACACATCAACAGAGAGAGAATAGAGATTTTTGACGATGTCTGGTTCAACTGATCCACGATCTTGTAATCACTTTTCTTGATAATTCTCATAAGTTCCTCCACGTCCTTCTCAAAAGAACCCTCGGGCACTTCCTTTCGCACTGGTTCTTCTTCAACAACAACTTGTTTTCCTTTTGTTCTAGCAAGAGCCTCAGCATTGTTATCCTTCGGAACCTGTGGTGCAAACAAACGACCACTTCTCGTAAATCCTCCGGGTCCTCCCATATTACCCACAGCCGAACCAATTGTTACTGGAGTCTTGCTTGACGAACCAATCGTCACTGGAGCGTGATTTACTGATCTGGTCTGATTCTCTGATCTTCTATTTCTGCAAAAAGCATTGTCATATTGCCACGGAATTGCTCTGCTATTCTCAAAAAGTCTTCCACTAGAAGCAACAATGGTGGTAGGAGTACTGATAGTTACTGGAGCATTAATCACGGGAACACCAACAGTCACCGGGGTACCAATAGTCACAGGCGCACTAATAGTTCTTGGAGCACATACAAGACCTTCTGACGGTGTAAAGTAAATGGTAACAGTCGATACCTCTTCACGGTCTTTCACTACCCGATCAAACTGTAGACAACCTTCATTCATCAATTCATGGCTACCTTCTGTCAATTTCACACAACCGTTCTCATGATTACGACAATCTGAACAATTCTCGTCACATCCCGGGAATACTCCCCCTCTAAGAAGATGTTCCTTCACGACAAACAACGGAGTCTGAACATCATTAATATCGACTACCAAGTTCAAATTTTCCCCATCTTCCACACTATTTACTCTGGGCCCTCCATGCTGAGGCATAGGATTGTTTACCACATTCGGAGTAGGAGCGAAGTTAATCGTCTTGGCATCAATCAGATCTTGGACTTTATGGTGAAAAGCCCGACAATTCTCGATGTGGTGCCCTGGCGCACCAGAATGAAAATCACAACGGACATTGGCATCATAACCAGCGGGAATCCTTGTTAATGAAGCCATAGTGCGAAGTTCAACAAATTTTAAGCTGAGCAGTTCAGGGAGTAATTCAGCATAAGTCATTGGCAACGGATCAAAATGACGATCTGGCATTCTTTGTCTTGGTTGGAATTGGCGGTGTTGTTGTTGTGGTTGTCCTCTTTGTTGTTGTTGAGGTGGGGTTGCTGGAATAGTCACAGCAGCAACTTGACGGTATTGTTGTCCTCTGTTTCCATTTCTCTGATTATGTATGGCATGTCTCACCCTCTTTCCTTCTGGGTGCCCCTGAAAATGGTTTCTTAGCACTTGAAGACCCAGGGTCTTGGATTTTTCCCGCTTTGATAAGACTTTCAGTTCTTTCTTCGCAAATCACAACATCCGAAAAACTACCAAACGGGCAACTTCCATACGATCCATGAATACACCTTGCAGGGTTCCAATGAACATATCAGTCAATTCTCTCTCCAACATCGGAGGTTGTACTCTCGTAGCTAGTTCACGCCACCTCTGGGCGTATTCCTTGAAACTTTCACCAGCCTTTTGAAACAAACTCTGCAACTGGGTTATGCTCGGAGCCATGTCCATGTTATGCTTGTACTGCCTCAGAAAAGCTTCACCTAACTCTCTCCAGCTTCTGACAGATTCTTTTTTCAAGTCCATGTACCAATCCAAAGATGCTCCAGACAAGCTGTCTTGGAAAAAGTACATCCACATCTTTTCATCATCAGTATAAGCGGATATCTTCCGGTAGTAAGCTTTCACGTGAGTTCGGGGACAAGAAGTGCCATTGTACTTGTCGAAAGATGGCGCTTTGAACTTGTACGGGATCCTCAACCCATCAACTAAACCCATATTAGAAACATCAAAACCCAAAGAATTCTGGCACTCCATGGCGCGAATCTTTTCAGCAAGGGCGTCGACCTTTCTATCTCTCTCTTTCGCCTTTCCAAATTCATCATCATCACTGGGAATGGTGAACATATCTTCTTGCTTGTCAACCAAATGAGAAGGATGGTGAACTGGAGCACGTGCCGCTCGAGAATTAGCAGCCTCCGTAATGATGGGTTGTCCATTGATTCTAATACCACACAATTCATCACCATTAGCATGGTTGTTGACAGGGTTGGTAACAGCAGCGTCATCGACATGGGTCCCTTCTGGCAGATTCTGACCGGCAGGGGGAGTCACAGTTTCTTGTCTCTGGACCAAGGCTCAGAGTTCCTCTTGCCCTTGCACTACCCCTTGCATCATACTCATGAACTGGGCCATGTTGGTCCTCATCTCTGTTAGATCTGCTTGAAAGCTTTCCATTACTCTCTGCTGGTTTCTGCGGGTACCGTACCGGTGAATTCCTGAATCAGCTATCCTGCTAGTGAACACCAAATAATATAAGAACACCGCAGCGGTACCTGTTATGCAAGATATGCAAATGAATATGTAAATGCAATGACATGTTTATCAATTCCAACGGGTATTCTACCCCCTTGATTCCAGTCTCACATCCGATAGGAAGCGCAAGAATACCGAGTTGTGGATAAACTTTTGAGATCAAGATGTAATAAAAGGAAACCATCATACAAATGAGTTCAAGAAGGGAAAGGCCTTAGCCAACAACACATCAAGAGAGGATCTCCACAACAAGCCTGTGGATCATCACTACAAAGCAACAACATAAAAAGTAAAGAGAGGAACAAAAATCAGGAATCAACCTCCTATATACAACCCATAAGGACTGTGCCTCACTTCAGCCAGCAATGCCACTGTGTCAGGATGATCCGGAGATTCTGTCAAACACCGGATAAGCATATTCCTCTTGTGAATAACTCCATCCAACTCGTTGATGTGCTCTCTGTAGTAATTCCCATCATCTTCTCCGAATACCTCTTCAAGTCTGGATTTCTTCAAACCTGCCAACACTTTGAGTTCCTCAATCTGTCCTTAAGCTTTGTTGAGTTGATCTGTAATATAACCATTGGTTGAACGGGAGCACAGAAGCTCATTGTTCTTCTCCTTCAGCAAAATCTTCAACTTATCCATCTGACCAGTCAATTCGGCCACCATCTCCTCCTCCTTTACCTTCCTAGAAGCTGAAAATGTATCCCATTGCTCTTGCCAACCAGCTAGCTTACCATGAGCATCTGTTAGCTGCTGTTTGACTCGCCTTAACTCAGAACTGGATGATCCCAGGGCTTTGTCTCTCTTCCTGAAGAAGTCCGCCTCCGCAACTAATTTCCTCTCTGCTTCCCCTTGCAATCTGACGGCTTCCCCCTTTTGATATTCTGCCTCATGGAATTGATGCATACAGTCTTGCAGCTTCACACTTAACTCCGAGTTTTCAATTTGAAGCTCCTCCATGGCATTCCTCAATTTGTCATACTCCTCTCGGCTCACCATTGTTGACTACTCGGGAATTGGTGGATACAAAGGTTCTTCAATAGGAAACGGCAGACCAAACTCTTTAACTCTTCCCTGAAGCCACTCTTCATACTGAGGATAAGCCCTGCAATCTCCTTTTCCAAGCACGATTCTTCCTCTCTTGATCACCTTGAGCCAAGCCTCAGCTGCCTTACGGGATACAGTCAAATCGGACGAAGAATGGAAAAACAGAGATTCTTCCACATCTTTTTCCAAAGGCGGAGTTCTTAAAGCATATCCAAACTGTCTGACTGCCAGAGAAGGATTGTAGTTGATACTTCCTCTTCTTCCTACCAATGGTACATTCGGGAAGTTCCCACAACTATGAATAATATCTGCCCGAAACAGGCTCTGGTCTGACCACCAAGAAATATCTTTAGCTCTTATCCCCATCAGTCTCTTTGACCAACTCAACGAGTTTTTAACATCAACGAACGCTCCTGACTTGGGTAGGTGGGAACTGAACCACTTATAAAACAAAGGCGCGCAACAATTCACCAATCCTCCCTTTCTATTCTCATTCTTGTGATGCACTGAACGAAAGAAATCTCCCAACAAGGTCGGCACCGGATTTCCCAACACAAAAAGGCATATTGTGTCTACGTCCACAAATTTGGCAACATTAGGGAACAGGACAATCCCATACACACAAAGAGACAACGCAACATTGAAACCCCTCTGGTCACCATCTTCAAGCCTCTTCTTTGCTTCTCCCAGTAAGAAACTCAAATGAAAACCACTGACTCCTCCCTTCTGACACATACTAGCCTTCAAGACTGATTTCCCCAAATATGTGGCTGAAGCAACCATGTTGAGATCGGGCAGAAACTCAGAACTATAGAATAGCAACTGCGTCTTGATAGGAACTCTGAGAAAACTAGCAACCTCCTCCAAAGTAGGGACCAAAATATAATCTGGGAACGTGAAACACCTCAATGGAGGGTCATAGAACTGCAATAATGTAAAGAGAGCATCATGTTGATCTTTGGAGAGAACCGTAACGGAACTTAGAATCAAACCATCATCCTTCCGGAACCCTTCTAGAGAATCATGATCCATTAACTTCATCAGCTGTTGAATAGGCTCCAAGCAAACCACAGGAAACTTGCAGGCGATATGTCTCTTTCTGCCAATATCCATCTTAGGAGAACCAGAGAAACTCGACCGGAATCCAGAGGAAGATGTAAACCCCTAGAAATAGATAAACATGTGTTAAATGATATGAATGCAAAATGATGTGATGCAATGCAGTGACATGGGAATCATAACTGCTGTATCCGCTTGAACAACTGTCAGGTCGCACTGTCTGAAGAGAAACCCACTAAGTAATATAATACGAGATTAAAGCTCTGCTCCATAAAATCGGGCTGGTTGAAGGTTAAGGTTTCCTGAATTTAGCTCGCCCCTCGCTGGTAGGTTCTACGAAGTTTGTCAGTTTCTTGCTCTTCAGTCGAATAATACGTTTACCACTGAAGGTTTGGCATTATTACGAGACAAAAGACCTCCACTGACTCCCCTCAACAGGACATCCTAATAGCAAGTTCCCAGCCTCGGGGTCCTCGGATTGAGCAGCGAGAATGCGCCCACCAGAGCTAACATAAACGCGTCTCGGAGGAGAGGCCTCAACTGAGTTCTCGTGAAATGGTCACCAGAGTCGACGATTTCTAAAGGAACATCTGTCGTGATGGAACACCCATAGGACAAAATATATCCAAGAGAAACCTCGTCTGGATGTGGGTCTCATGAACGACTTAACGTAGCAACATGCCACGCAAGCCTCATGACCATCCATTCTAAAACCTGTGTGTACACTCAAGCCTAGGTAGTGGGCTTATCTCATAGAACACCCCACCCCAACAAACAAACAATCCAACAGAACCCACAGATACAGCAGACATATGTACATGAATGCAATAAGGTAAAGCAGGTAAATAAATAACTGTACAAAAGAATAAACACCCAACAAATAAGAAAACTACAAAAGCTAGGAGGGACTCGCATAGGGAAACCGTAGTCCCCAGCAGAGTCGCCAGCTGTTGCGACCTAAAAAAGGGAATGCAAAAAAACAACCGGCGAAAAAAGCAATGACAGAAGATTCGCCACCATGCGTTATTTATCCCAAAGGAGGGAAAGGAAATGCTCGACGTAAACCTGGAAAAAGGAAAGGAAAAGACAAGGTCTCGCAACCAAATCTCGGGTTCGGGAGTCGATTAGGCGAAGGGAAGGTATTAGCACCCCTACGCATCCGTAGTACTCTACGGGATCCACTCTTGTTATTCTTGTCTAAAGGGTGTGGGTTTATCTAATGTACTAGTTACTAAAAGAGGGGTCAAAAGAAAATGACTTGCACGGATGTCGCATCCACTGCATACGTATCTCATCTGAATATGAGAATTAGAGTCTTCGTAGCTCGGCTGACCTATTGGTTTGTTTTGTGTTTTTTAGATGAACGATGTTACTACGCAATCTACCGGATGCTCGACCTTTGGAGACTTACTCGCCTGTAGTAGAAGGAGTTAACGTGTCCTTAGGAGAAGAAAAATCAATGAGTTTGTTTGTGTTTGAGGATGCTCATGCAAAAAGGAAGTCCTAGACGAAGGAACCGTGCTACCTTAATTGACATGCAAACGAGAGACTATACGAAGCCTAACAATCCTATGGGGAGATGATCACACCATACAAAACAAACATGCATAAAGTAAACATGCCAACAAGGGGGCTCAAACATACATGGGTAGGACTTTAGTCAAGAGGGGTCATATCAACCTCGACAAACAAGCCATGGGAAGGTAATCAAATGGGCTCTTAACCGCTGACATTGAACGTCAGGGTGAGCAGATCAAAAGGGTAATGAGGATAAGACCTCATAGCTCTTAACCCTGGACATGGTGTGCTCATGACAAAAAGTGGGGATTCAGAAAGGTGGAACCCTCTCCACTGACTGACCGGACAAAAGATCTTGGGCTTTTGTTCTGGAGTATCGACACGTAGTGTGAGGTTAAAGAACGACCCACTGAATAACGGGGGATTGACTACTAATCCCTTTTATCCGTCAATTGCCTCTTCATGGAGGTCTTCAACACTGGTGCCTCTTCTTGGAGGTCTTTGGGCACAAAAGTAAACACACAAAAACATTGCCTCCTATGGAGGTCTTCCAGCTAAGAAAGCGGTAAAATACTGAAAAATGTAAAAGAGATCAAAAGATCTACCACACGGATAAAGATCCGAAGTAACAACAACTAAAGAAACAAGAAACCCGGAGATCTCTCAGGCTAGCACCATCAAAAAAAGCAAGTCAACAAATCAATCAGAACAAATCTCCAAATGATATCCCACCAATAAAGTGGAATACCAAGAAATCTATGTCTTCCAAAGTCATGTGAGCCCTCACAAAAACTCAACAAACAGGTTAGAGAAACGAGATGGGGTGCAATCAAGAATTGCACCAAACAAAAGAATCATAGCAACAACAGTGTCCGTGCTACAAAAAGCTCACAAAAAGCAACCAAGGGTGAGAGGCCTAAACCTCTTGTCAAACAAATGCATCAAAAGGGTATCAAAACTCGAAGTCAAGGGGCAAGGATCCACACATCAAGATATGACATACATACTAAAACATGTGTCCGGATGCAATAGAAAACATGTCACAACAAACACAAAACAGATTGGAGAGCAAACAGAAAAAGCAGCTACTGTCGCGATCGCTACTGCTTCGCTTAGCGAAGGCTTAGCAAAGCTTCGCTACAGGTTCGCTTAGCGAAGCGGCTAGCGAATGCCTGCGGGTTCTAGATTCTTCTCTGATAACAGTACGATTTCCGAAACCCCTAACCCTGTGGTATCCATTTCAGAAATTGAGTGATCAAACATTCAAGGTATGGTTTTACACATTCAGGCACATCTAAACCCACATGCAAACCTAAAAACCCAATCTTCCAAATTCACCCAGAATACCTCATACATTCAGAAATTTCAAATCGAAAGCATAAAGTAATGAAAATAGGACAAACCTGATTGGAGAGATCGAATGAAATTGAATTGCACCGTTGGGTTTGCAATGCCACCGTCAAGGTTTGTGTGAGGCGGAAGTGAGAAGTGTGTGAGTCAGAGTGAAAAGTGATGTTTGGAGGCTGCACCAAAAATTCTCTCTCTCTTTTTCTCTAGCGTTTTGTTTCAATGAAATTTAGAATTTATACTCTGATTTTCGTGGCTTGGTGGGCTCAGAATGAAGGCAACTCAAGCCCAAAATTTCTCTGTTATACTTTTTTATTTTCAAAACGCGTGGGCTTCGCCTAGCGAAGAATTTGCTTCCCTAGCGAGCATGACAGTTCAGACTCTGGTGGCTCGCTAGGCGAACCATTCTGCTCGCCTAGCGAGCATGACAGTTCAAGTCATCTTTCCGAGTTTGTAACCTGTGCGTTGGACCTTTGTTCCTTCAAGAGTAATATGTCGAATGATGAATAGTCCTCATGTTGGAAGTAACTCAAGTCATCCCCTAGCCATTTGACCCTCAGTTGACCTTTGACTTTTGATATCCAAACTTCTTGGAAGATAAACTCTTGGAGCTAATTCTGATTGACATGATGAAATGCAATATGAAATGTTAAATGACCTAAAATGAATGCATGAATGAGGAGGGCAAATTTGAGGTGCTACACCTATCCCTAATGCAAAGCCATTCACTTGATCAATTGATCAAGATGAATTAGATTTGAATCAAGGAAGATTAGATCTCCCTAACCAATGCTAACTTATCAACCTTCAACTCATTGATCAAGAAGAAAAGAAGTAGAAGAAGAAGAAGGAGAAGATGGATAAGAGAAATGGAAATGGCAAAATTAAAGTGCATTAAATGAAATGACATGTACCAATCCTCATATGTTGACCAATAACATTGAAAGTCAAGGTCAAACAATCAAAAACAGAAGTGAGATGAAGATTGGAAGTCAAGAAATGAACAAAATATTTTTGACATTTTTAATATTTAAAATTAAACTTGAATTAAAATAATGGAAAGGTCAAACTTCAAAATCACTTCAAATCAACCTTGAAAGGTCCAAGTAATTTATCCCAAGTTCAACAAGGTCAAACAAAGTTTGACAAAAAATTTCAGCATTTTTAAAAGTCAGAAACTATTTTTAATCAATTAAAAATGAATAAAAATAACCTAATTGAACTAAAATCTCAAATAAATCTCAAATCAATTCAAAAATTGATGAGAATATTTTTCATAGATCCATCATCATTCAAATAGGTTAGGAAAATATTTTTGCATTTTTTGAATATCAAAAACTATTTAAAATGAATTAAAAATAACCAGAAAAGAGAAAATTCACAAAAAATATCAAATGACAAAATAAAAAATACTAAAAATCAGAAATAGAAACTAGAATTTATTTGGAGACTGATGCAATTGGTCCCATAATTTTTGGATTAAAAATGAAGAAGATATTGATTTTTGAAAATAATTGGAATTAAAGAAAATAAAACCAGAAATTAAAAATGGCAAAAAACGAGGGCCCTTGGATCTGAGCTCATTAATTGAGCTGGCAGATCCAAGGATCCAGAAGCGAGCGCCTATTGTAGTCCACGGTCAATGCAATCACATGGAAAACAATAAAAAGTCATAACAATGAAGGATCCAGATTAGATCTGGAAAATAGATCAAACGGCCAGGAATGGATCTGGCAATGATGAAGCCACCGGAGCC
The DNA here is from genome assembly GCF_024323335.1 of Lathyrus oleraceus. Taxonomy (NCBI): domain Eukaryota; kingdom Viridiplantae; phylum Streptophyta; class Magnoliopsida; order Fabales; family Fabaceae; genus Lathyrus; species Lathyrus oleraceus. The sequence continues at coordinate 184,907,983 of NC_066581.1, forward strand.
ACCGTCTTCTCCGGTGAGCTTAGACTTTCCGGCCAAAATTGCAGAGTCCCAAACCTTAATGAAAATGCACGATCACTATACATCTTTAGAAAGCTGGGATGATGTACATCATCCATGTACCATCCATTTTCACTCTAGATCTCTATGGTGTGAGAAATCAGAGATTGAAAAATATGGTGTTCATCATGAACTTAATGGATTTCAAAAATTGAATGCATAATCATGATGCCTCTATTGAGAGGACTTCAGCCAACACAAGATCCAAGCAAATAGGTCAATGGATGATGAGATTCGAAGAAAATACCAGTTGAAGTGTAAGCTTGAATTCTGGTAACTTGAGCTCGATTCCTTGCTTGCTTTGCTAAAATAGAAGATCAGTGAGATGAATGATGAAGGTTTAGAAGCTTAAGATCCAAGAATTCAACCAGATGAAGTTGAATTTTGGATCTGAAAAATTTGAAGAAAATGAAATTGCTTCTTTGGTGAGAGGTTGAGTTTTGATTTCCGCAGCAATTCAGGTTGAATCAGGTGTGAATTTTGAATGGCATAGGGTCTCTATTTATAGAGGGAATGGCAAGGAAAATGATGAATTGATCCGTGTGCATGAATTTGGATACCACTTGCATGGGCTTGCATGATCATGCACAAAGCCCAAAAAAAAATGCCAATTGCAAGCTGAACTCCAATGCCAAAGGTTTGGACGTGTAATTTGCTCTGAATTGGCTTGTGCAACAAGATTTCATGTGCACTCCATAATTTTGACCTAAACATTCACCTCTTGGAAAATACCATTTAGAAAATCCAAACATAGGCATGTGGGTAATGGTTGGAAAGGTCTTTGTATAAGGAACAAATGTTATGTTGGACAAAGACTCATTTGAAGTGTGGAAATTTATGAAATTTGAGTTTAAAGTGTGATGTGCAAAACATGTCAATGCAAGGTTTCTAAATTTGGCCAATGTTCAAGCCCTTCTGTTCTGATGATGCAAGCCTCATATGGAAATATCTCTAACATCAAAGTTGTAGGTATTTTCAAGATAATCAAAATGGACTTATATTTTGCATCATTTGGATTTTTGATGAAAGAGTTATGGGCACTTGAAGTTGGACTTTTTTGCCTTTTAATGCATTTGGCCTAAAAGGACCTATAATGTCTTGCATTATCACATGTATTTCCTTTGAGATTTTGAAATTTTGTTCAACATAACATTTGAATTAGACATCTTAAGCTTTCCAATTCATTCGATACCACCTAAAACTCATAAGAAATGAATGAGTTATGTCCTTGGGAAGTTGACCCAAAATTAGGGTTTCAGTCAAAATGACCTATAATGTATTGGAATGACAGATGGCCTTCCAAGCTTCAAATCAATTTTTGATTAACATGAAAGTTGTTCACATTGTTCTTAAGAACACTTTTTATTTTGGAACCATCTCCATTTGACCAACACATAAAACGTTAGGTCTCAGTGCATTTCAAAATAGTCAGATGAATTGACTGATCAACTTCTCAAGTCCATGACTCATATCTTGAGGAATTGATGATTGAGGACACTAAAATAAGTTCAAATATGCATGAAATGATGAATTAAAGAACATCCCTTGATTGTATTTGATCATGGGCTGAGGTTGCTTCAGGAGCAAGGCATTGTGGTGCACAGATGAATTAGGGTTTCCTTGGGGAACAAGACCTCAAACCCTTTGACTTGCTTTGATCAAAATGATGAATTGAGGTACTAGGGAGGAATATTTGATGTATGAGAGCTTTGGGGACCATTACCATGCTTGCTATCATCTCCTCTTGACCATGTCTTTGTATTAATGATCTCCTTGAAGCTTTTGACCTTATGATTGCTTAAGCTACAAACAAGAGATGTTAGTGACATATTTTTATGCTTTTGGTTAGTAAACAAAATGAGAAAAGCAATGATATACAATTCAAGCATGCTTGGTGATCTCAAACCAATCTCAAGAGGTCCCACCCAGAGGCAAAGGGAACCAAGATACTAATGACCCTTGAGGCAATGCAAAATGCAATGTTATGATGCCATGAGGGATCTTAGGGGAAAAATTGGGGTCTTACACATTGCTCTTGTCAATGTATCCCCAGCGAGTCATCTCTCATTTACCTTTGTTTGGTAATGATTGTCTCTCCTTTTGATTGATCATCATTATATACCCAGTAATCAGTATCCCGATGTCCTTTCTTTTCGGTCGATTTATCCTTTATTAACCCAGTAACCGGTTGTCGATAATCTTCCATGCGAGTATGTTATCTATGTTCTAACGGTAATAGATGATATATCTCATGCGCTCTTCAGTGAAAGTCTTTTTCTTCCCCAGTTGAGTAAGATTCGTGTTTCCTTGTGGAATTGAATGCCCATCCTGTAAATTGAGTTTCGTTTTCCAGCCCTCCTTTTTCGGATGATGAGTGTCTTGGACTTGTTCCCAATTCACGCCTGGTTGGTCACCTATTATATGCCCAGTAACCGGTATCCCTGGTGTTCCTTCCTTCTTCTCCCTATTATGACTTTTTGTCCCCTGTGGAGTTAGATTTTCCTGAGTTGAAATATGCCTTTTAGGTTCTTCCTCAGATGTTTCGGATGATTGATATCTCTCACCCTTATACCGGTCTTAGATATTCTTTCTCCCTGAGCGTGTTGGTCTTTCACCCTTATACCAGTGTGCGATCACATGTCTCTTTCTGAGTTTTATTACCCAGTAACCGGTAATATCTCATTTGTTGCTTCCTCAGTTGAGTCCTTAATGGACATCCCCACCTGAGTTCGGATTTTTATCCGAAGTATCCTTTGTGGATAGTTTTGTTGTATTGGCATATTCCCTAATACATGCATCTTTGCATCAGCTCGAGTCTTTCCATTGATTTATTTTCGTGGAATCCCATCGTGTCTCCCAGCAAGTTTTCAAGTCGTGACCTGCTCACGCATTTTATTCCTTTTATCCCCTCAGAGTCTCTGTCTCCCAGTGAGTTTTCCTTATAGAATTTATTATATTCCCGCGGACATTCAGTTTCTCCTGATTTCTTTTTCCTTTGTGGCCATATTTCCCCATAGAGTATTAACTTTTGCATACATACATCTGCATCATGAGGTCTCTTAGGGACCAAAATTCATCTCTTTGTTATTATTTAAGCCCATTCTACCTCGTCGAGACGAGGATTTTAACCTTCATATCTCGGGCTAGAATGGCCTTAAATAGGGGCATTTGTAAGACCCTAATTTTGACCCTAAGATCCCTCATGGCATCATATCATTGCTCATTGCATTTGCCTCAAGGATTATAGCATCTTGGCTCTTTAACCCTTGGGTTGGGACTTGTATGAATTGGTTTGAGACCACCAAGCATGCTTGAATTGTATATTATTGCTTTTCTTATTTTGTTTACTAACCAAAAGCACAAAAATATGTCACTAACTTGTTTTGTTTTGAAGCTCAAACAGTCATGTGATCCATGGCTCCTAGGAGGCTCCTATGCTCATTGAAGTGGCTAAATGAAGATGAAAGCAAGCATGAAAATGGTTCCCAAAGCTCTATATCATCATGTATGTCTCCCAAGTATCTTAATTTGTCAATTTGATCAAGATAAACCAAGGGGCTTGAGGCTTGTTTCGTAAGGAAACCCTAATTCAACTGTGCATTGACTGTGCCTTGCTCATGAAGCAACCTCAACCTATGATTAAATTAAATCAAGGGAAGTTCTTTCATTAATCATTTTATTCATATATGAGCTCATGTGAGGCCCCTCAATCATTCATTCAACAAGATTTGAAGTTTGGACTTGAGAAGTTGACCAGTCAAGTCATCTAACTAAACTGAAATCTACTGAGACCTAACTTTTGATGTGTTTGTAAACTGAAGATGACCCCAAGAGAAAATATGTTCTTAAGAACCATATGAACAACTTTCATGTTCATAAAAAATTCATTTGAAACTTGGAAGGTCATCATTCATTTCAAAACATTATAGGTCATTTTGATTGAAACCCTAATTTTGGGTCAACTTCCCAAGGACCTAACTCCTTCATTATTTATGATTTTGAGGTGATAACAATTACATTGGGAATCTTAATATGTCTACTTCAAATGTTATGTTGGACAAAACTTCATAATCCTAAAATAAACACATGTGATAATACAAAACATTATAGGTCACTTTGGACCAAAGCCATTGAATCTTGAAAAAGTCCAACTTCAAGTGCCCATAACTTTCTCATCAAAAATCCAAATGATGCAAAATTTATTTCCAAATTGATAATATTGAAAATATATACAACTTTCATGTTGGAGGTGTTTCCATTTCAAGCTTTCATCATTGAGACAGAAGGGCTTGAAGTTGGTCACTTTTGGCAAATTTTTCAAAAACATGTTTTGTACATCAAACTTCATGACCAGTTTTCATAAATTTCCAAACTCCAAATGGATTTTTGTCCAACATAGCTTTTGTTACTTATGTCAAGACCTTTCCAACCATTACTCACATACCTATGTTTGGATTTTTCATATGGGACTTTCGAAGAGAGGAACATTTATGATCAATTATGCATTTCACTTTGTAACTTGATGCACAAGCCAATGCAGCTCATAATGCACGTCCATTCCAACTCCAAGTGACTTCAGCTTGCATTTCCAATTGGTTTTGGGCCTCACATACGCCTGTACAGGCCCATGCATGGAGGACCCAATGATCATGCACACGGATTCCATTCACCTTGCCTTGCATTTTCAGTTATAAATAACATGCTTGCTTCATTCAATAATCAACCTGAAGGCGCGTAAAGCTCTGCAGAAATTGATACCTAACCTCACACCAAAGGAATTTTGAATTTTCATTTCACTTTTCAAGTTTGAATTTAAACAAAATCAGTTGATCTTCAATACTAATTCCTAAGCCTTGCACTCATACCATACCTCAAGATCAAGCTGCAAGCAAGAGTTTGGTTGGATCGTGCTCATAAAAGCTGCACTTCAAAGGTTTACATCTCAACTGTTTTGATCTGAATCTCCTTATATGATGTGATTTGCTTGTGCTTGTTTGGTTCTCTGAAGTCCTCGTGTGAGAGGCAATCCAATGGTGGCTTTAATTTCATGAATTAATGCACTGCAGATTGAACACTTGGATTTTCCATCTCAGATTTCTCCTTCCATAGGGATCTTGAGGATAATCCAAGGTTACAGGGGTGATGTACATCACCCCAGCTTTAATTTGGTATAAGGCACGTGTGGTTTGGGTGAGGTTGCAAAACCTGCAACTGGTGGTCGGTTTCTGTTGGCTCACCGGAGAAGTCGATGGTTTCAACCACCGTCCCCACGTGGATGAGTTCTGGCCTTCGGATCTCACTTCTCCGTTCTAATCGTGGCCATGCATTATGTTTACTATTTTTAATCCAACGTGTGATGATGTTGACTAATGATCACCATGCGCGCGCGCCTCTTGGCCCTTGGATAGTCCACGTCAATTAATGAATGTTGATCCAAGCGCTGTGGATTTTCCAGATTTTCTTAATTTCTGTTTTATTTTCTTTAATTCCTTTTATTTTCAAAAATTCATAACTCTTTTATTTGGATTCACAAAAATATGAGACCAATTGCAAAAAAATTCTTTTAAAATCTAGTTTCATAACTAATTTTTAATTATTTTTGTGATTCCATTTAATTTTTTTGTGTGAATTATTTTGTTTTTAATAGTTTTTAATTCATTTTTATTACTTTTTGATATTTCAAAAATTCCAAATATATTTTCTTAACACATTTGAGATTTATTTGAGATTTTAATTCATTTGTCTTATATTTTAATGCTTTTAATTGATTTTAAAATAGTTTCTGTTTTCAAAAAATGTTGAGAAAATTTGTAAAACCTTGTTTGACCATGTTAGACTTATGATGATCCAATTGAACTTATCCAGGTTGATTTGAATTGGATTTGAAGTTTGACCTTACTTTGTTCATTTTATTTTATGTATTATTTTAATTCTAAAAAATACCAAAAATAGGGTTGGCCTTTCTTGACTTCTAATCTTCATTTCACTTCTGTTTACCATTGATTGATGTTGATTCCATCCATATTTGATCATTGTGTTTTGGTTATGTCATTTGAATTTGAATTTTGTACGTTTCATCTTCATCTCTTTTCTTCTTCTTTTTCTTTTGACCAATGAGTTAATGATTTGTGGTTAGCCTTGACATATGAGAGACTTAACCTTCTTTGATCCAAATCAAATTCAACTTGATCAAAGATCAAGTGAATTGCTTTGTGTCCAAGATAGGTTGCTTCTTGGTCAAGCAAAAAACCTAAAATCCATACAAGGTCATTCTTCTTTTCTTTTGGCATGGCAAGTTGTAGGAGCTTGGCTTACTAGTCATGATCTCTAACTTGTGTTTATTTGCCTATAGTTTTATTGATCGGCCTCAGAAAGGTGTGACTACTACATTAGTCCACTTATGATTGCTTAACATAGCGCTAGATTGCCTTATGGCACACTAACACTAACTACTAATTACTAACTTTTAATTCAAGCATTTAATTCTTGCAATTTACTTTAATGCAATTTAATTTCTTGCTCATTTATTCATATTTCCTTTTCCCTTTGCTCACTTGAGCTCATATTTTATGTTTATTCTATTTGCCTTTTGCTCACTTGAGCACATTATTATGTAAATATATTGTTGCTTTGTGCTTGTTTTTGTGATTGTTTGTGTGAACCCAATGCAAGAAGGAGAAAGGGCTTAGAATTAGAACCTCACCTATGCTTAATGGAGTTCAAGAGCAACTAGGCCTCATGCCTTTAGAATGCTAAAATTGATTGAAGAGCAACTAGGCCCCATGCCTTTAGAATGCTTAAATCTTGAAGTTGACTTGAAAGGACCCCTAATCTAAACTCTCTCTTTGTCCACTCTTCTTATTGCATTGTGAACTTTTTGATTGTTTGTTCTTGTGTGATAGGGAATCCAAAATTGAGATAGTAAGAAGGACCATTGTCATGGATGGCTAAGTTAAGAGGGACAAGCCAATTGGAGATCCTAGGAGCTTGAATGTTTAATTGTTTTGATTGCTTGAGTTAATTGCTAAGCCCAAAGGAAAGGAGCATCTTGAATCATCTTTATGATCACAAGAAAGGAACTCCAAGGGTTTTATTCTCTTCTCTCATCTTTGCATGTTTAGGATTAACCCTTCTCTTCTTCTCTCCACTCTAACCCAAGCCAAACTCATTTTATGCAAACATTGACATTGTTTGTTTTCAAAACTAGAAACCTAGGCCTTATGCCTTTGATTTTTCAAACTCTTTTCATTAACACTTATTTTGAATTGAATCTTAAGTCAACTTTGACTTCATTTTGTGAATACTTCTAATTTGTAAATACAACTCACTTCAAGTGATTTTTGTGGTTCCAATGGCCACCTTTGTTAAAACTTTTCATAAACATTAGCCATAGGTTTGAGTTATCATAGTGGTTGATGTAAACCTCACCTTATCCTTAGTGATTGGACTATAAGTCTTCCATACTTATCATAGGGTGGATCCCTCACTAGTATGTTGAAGCTCTCCTCACATGGTGGATTGTTGGTTTAGGTTGAGTTTTCTCCCTTTGATAACAAAAGACCTTAAGGATTTTGACAAATCAATTCACCAACTTATTTTGAGATTTTTACCCCGAACTACGAGGTTTTGATCCTACCTTTGTGATGGTACGTAGGCAATGGGTTTATCCATTCAAACAACAAATTGTAAATAAATATGTATATTCTTTTCTCATATCCCCAATCATGTTTGCACAAATATTTTCACAAATACCAACCTACAATGCACTTTGCAAAAAGGGATCCCTTAGAGTACTAAAGATGTTTTGGGTGCTTAAAACCTTCCCATTGCATAACCAACCCCCTTACCCAGATCTCTGACATTTTTATTAGTTTTTGATTTGATAAAACTTATTGGTATTTGTTCACTTTCTAACCTTTCCTTTGGATAAATAGAAGTGCGGTGGCGACTCGACTTGTATGATTTACTTTTGATTTAGTCAATAAATCTAAAGGTATCGAATACCCCGCTATAATTTCTGAGTAATTGAAGCTCTATTTATAGCTGAAACAGTTGATAATTGCACACTTCAAATCACTTTCCAATTTTGGCAAATGGTGATGCAAGGGTGCATGGGCACACACAGGCCCATGAAATCGTTGCTTGAGGTCCACAAATGAATATTGGATGGTCTGAATTAAGCTTGGATTGCAAGGCAAGTGTGCATTGATATTTGAAGTTTGATCCTTGCCAAGTGATGTCACCCTGTTTAAGCCATGCGCAACCTATGTATTTCTTGTCCAAAATGAATGAATTTGTGCTTTTTTGAAAGTTGAGATCAAGAGGAACAACTTTCATGTTCAACACTTTTTCATTTGGAGCTTGGAACTTGGAGAAATTTGAGGTGGAAGTTTGGAAATTTTTGACATATCAATTTTTTTCTAAGTGTCAAGCCATATGTCTCAATATTCCACCTTACTTAACTTTTTATATGAGCTTCAAATGAGAAAAGTGTCTTCATTAAAGTTGTAGCTCTCTCAAAGACCTTCAAAATGGTCACAAATTTCATGTAATTTGGATTTGAAATGATAGAGTTATGAATTTTTGAAGTTTGGAAAAATCACTTGATCAATGGTATAGGTCAAAAGTGACCTATAATGTAACCTCCTATCACATGCTCAAAAAAGTTGAATTAGCTCCCACTCCAAACATAAAAGTTTAAGTAGACACATTGAATTTTATTGTTAAACTTGGAAATATTTCATCTCATAAAAATTGAGCAAGTTATGGCCTTGGGAAGTTGACTTTCAAATTAGGGTTTATACCAAATGACCTATAATGTTTCAACATAGAAAATGATTTTCCAGGCAAAACTAGCTCTAGGTCTAAAAATGAAAGTGGTTTGGAATGTCATTTAGAGTAAGTTTTCGCTTGGAATCATTTTCGTATGGTGAAAATTGTAGGAGATAGGGTCTAGGGATACCCAGTTTTGATCAGATGAATCCATCTGGCCAACCACCATTAACCAACTTGCTAACTTGCAATTCTCTTGACTTTCTTGGCCCATGGTAAATCATATATGCATAAGATGATGAATTTTGAAGTGCCCCTTGATAAATTTGATCAATTGGTGAGATAGCTTATTGGAGAAGTTACTCAAGATACCTAGTCAAACTAGGGTTTCCAAGGCAAATCACCCTCAAACTCTTGAAGAAAACTTGATCAATATAACATTTAGAGAACATTGGGACTCATATATGATGTTCATAACCATTATTGAATCAATTCTTGGTTGTTCTCTTTGTTCATGAGGGTCTCAAACCCTAGATGTGAACTTGATGAATCAATGGAATCATGCCCTTCCTACAAAAGAGTTAGACAAATGCAAAGATAAGTTTTTGGTATTTTGGTTAGTGAAATAATAAAATACAAGTATGATATAATCACAGAGTGCTTGGTGATCTCTCTCAAAACAAACCCAATGAAGGAGGGGTAAAGAGGATGCCAAGGTATGATCCCAATGCTAATGCTTATGATGGAATTATATGACGGATCTTAGGGTCAAAATTGGGGTCTTACACATGCTTGCATGGGCGTGTGATAGGACCATCAAGTCATGTATTCAGGTCCAAAATTGCTTGTGAATCATGCTGAAATCATGTCATGTGTCCATGCATTTGAATTTGAAATGTGAAGGTGAAATTCATCCAATTGGTCCCTTGAAAAGAACCCGTGCGCAAGTCCTTCATTCTTTGGCCAAATTAGGTGATCTTGGACTTTTTGGAAAGGTGAGATCAAGGGGAACGACTTTCATATTGAACACATTTAGATTTGAAGCTTGGATCATGATGAATATTGAGGTGGAAGTTTGGAAAATCAAACATGTTAAAAAAACTTTCTAAGTACCAAGTCAAATGTTCACTTCTTCCACCTTGAATAACTTTTTCTATGGGCTTCAAATGAAAAATGTTCCTTCATCAATGTTGTGTCTCTTTCAAACCTCTTAAATTTGGTCACATATTTGACCTCATTTGGATTTGGCATGAAGGAGTTATGTATTTTAGAAGTTGAGGAAAATCACTTGTTCAATGGTAATGGCCCAAAATGACCTATAATATTTCCTCTTGGCACATGCATTTTCATGTTGAATTTGAACTTCTTCCAAACATAAAAGTTGAAAAGGATATCTTGAGTTTTATCATGAAACTTTAATGGCTTTCATCTCATAAAAATTGAGCAAGTTATGGTCTTTGGAAGTTGACCTCCTAACTATGGTTCAAAGAAAATGACCTATAATCTTTCACCATAAAAAATGACTTTCCAAGAAAAACTAGCTCTTGACTTCAACATGAAAGTTGTTTGTAATGTCATTATGAGTAACTTTTCTATTGGAATCATTTTCATATGACAAAAATTATAGGAGATATGGTCTAGGGAACCCCATTTTTGAAATTTGGGACTCATGGAGGATCATATATGTGTAAGATGATGTAATATGAAGTATCTCTTGAAATATTTGATCAAATGTTGAAGAAAATTGTTGAGGAAGTCACACAAGATACCCAGATGAATTAGGGTTTCCAAGGAAAACAAGCTTCAACTCTTGATAAATTCTTGATCAAAATGATATGTGAAGACCATGGGGATCCAGATATGATGTCTAGAGTCATCGTGAACCATCTCTTGATTGATCTCCTTGCATTAAGGGTTTTAAACCCTAGATATGAGCTTGATGGAGCATGGGTGAATGCACACACTACCTACAAAGGCAACAAACTAATACATTGACATATTTTTGGCATTTTGGTTAGTAAATAATGAAAAACAAAGTATGATACAATGAAATATGCTTGGTGATCTCTCCCAATGCAAACCCAATGAGTGAGGGGTAAGGAGGATGCCAAGGTGTGATCCCAATGCCAATGTATAATATGAGATAGCATGAGGGATCTTAGGGTGAAAATTGGGGTCTTACAGCTGCCCCTATTTAAGGACATTCTAACTGAGGATATGAAGGTTAAAATCTTTGTATCAACTTAGTAGAATGGACTTAAATAACAACATATAGACACAAATTTTGTCCCTAAGAGACCTCATGATGCAGATGATATGAAATGTAAAAAATAATCTATGTGGGGAAAATATTGCCACAAAGGAAAAGAATTCGGAGAGACTGAAAGTCCACAGGAGCATATTGCATTCCATAAGGAAAAATCACTGGGGAGACAGAGACTCTGGGGATAAACAGTTGTGTGTAGGTCAGACTACGATTGGAAAACTGCAGGAGACACGATAGGAATTCCCATGAAAATAAATCAATGGAAGGACTCAGTCTGGGGAACAAGGAAAATCTGCGGGGGGGAAACAGGTAGATCACAACAAAACTGGAATGCTTGAACCAAATAGGGGATTGGCGACTTCACTGGGTAAATACGCACTCAAACTCAACTAGGGAAGAAGAAAAGATCTTCAACACAGGAGTACCAGAAGTTTATTATCTATTATCGGTTACTGGGTAAGAAGATAATGTACTCGGACAGAGAGACATCCATTACCGATTAGGGTAAACATATCAAGGATGACTCACTGAGAAGAAGGAGGTGTATTCGTTATCGGGTACTAGGTAAGAACAACCTGATGGGGAAAATATCAAATAGGATTTACATCTATCGGTTAATGGGCAGAAGACCAAAGAGGGAATATTTATCACCAGTTAAAGTGAACATATTAAGGATACACTCAGAGGAAGAATATTCGTCATCAATTATGATGAACATATCAAGGATAGCCTGCCGGGGAAAAAGTAGGAATTATATCTATCAGTTACTAGATAGAATACCAAAGAGATAATATTTGTCATCGGTTAAGATGAACATATCAAGGATAGACTCAGCAGGGGAAAGCAAGATTTACAACTACCGGTTACTTGGCAGAAGACCAAAGGGGAGAAAATCCATCATCGGTTAAAATGAACATATCAAGGATTAACTCTGAGAGGAGAAGTAGGATTTATATCTATAGGTTACTGGATAGAATACCAAAGGGAGAAAAATCCATCACTGGTTAAAGTGAACATATCAAGGATTAACTCTCTGGAGAATGAAATAGGGATTACAACTACCTTTTTACTGGGTAGAGAACCATAAAGGGAGAATATCCGTCATCGGTTAGGATTAACATATCAAGGATAGACTGTCTGGGGAAACATCAAAACGAATCCGCTGGGGATAACAAAAAGAAGTAGATTACTTTTACCGCGTATTGGGAAAAAGTAAAGTACTCAAAAATTGAGAAGAATATTACCAGTTACTGGGTAACATATTCTCAAGGGACCAAAACATCCATCTAGGTATTAACTAGAAAGAAATGGTCAAACAAAGACTTGAACCAATGAGGATATAACTCAAGGGGAATGGTTCCATCCAGATAATTAACTAGGGAGGAAACTGAAACAATAATCATCCACGAGGAAATAACTCAGTGGGAAAATGAGAAAGGTTAAATTATTTTTGCTTAATGGGTTGGCACTCTACTATTGAGAGAGGACAGACGCACCAAACATGTATAGGGAAATAATATCACCATAGCAGGGGATCAAATGCAATAAAAATGCATAATGAAATATTTGATATTGTGTTTATGCATGAATATGTATATGTTTGATGATTATGCTGACAAAACTATCACAAAGGATACAAATATCACATATTTGAATCACCACTGCAACATTCAGCTAATCTCAACAAGATGGAAACTCCAACTGGAGAAAAATGTTGGGGATGAACACCAATCATCTGCCTCTGAATAACTCAATCCTGGCTGGGAAAGGAGAAAATATCTGTTGAGGATCTAAATTGTTAACTTTGCGGGGAATTTTAGGTCAACATCATATTAAATGGGAGACAACCTCGCAGGGGGGCCAAATCGAATACCGCTCAAAATCAACAATGTTATATTTGAGGATGAACTCCATCAGGGAGAACAAGAGATAAAACTCTACACGGAGGATCTAGGAAAACTATTGAGGATGGGGGCCTACAACTCAGTTGGGGAAAAAAGTTTGCAAAAAGGACTGATCACCAGCTCAACTCTACTGGGGAATAAATGATGAATCGTTCGGGAATTATCACCAAACCAACTGCTCGGGGAAGACCAACAAAGCTCCACATTGTCAAGACTTACCTGTTCTCGGATTGTTGTTGATATTCCTTACTAAAATCATTTGCTTTTAAAGTGATTGCTTTTATTATTTAAGAAAAACAATTTTTATTTATTAATTCATTTCAAAATTATCATCATAAAAATTCAATTTTATTTAGTTGAAATAAATAAGAGTAGAAACAATCGGATAAAAAGCCCAACTTTATTTAATAGAATGGTAGTTTGTAAATGACGAAACTCTATAGATCTTTACAAAAAGTTGAAAATGGTAATTTACAAGGAAAAGGGCTAAATTGAATACAATGATCACTACTCTCCCTACCCACTTCAATATCCACTGTGCTCTTAGATTTGGTTGAGAATGATGAATCAGAACCAAATGACTGTCTCCAATGATCAGGACCAACTGAATGCAGTTACTTGCCATAATCCCTAATTTTTGCCTAGATTTCCCCAAGGTGGGGGTACTCAATCTATTGGGATAATTTTTCTGTTTTATGTCTCTAACTTTTGCTTGGATCACCCTTTCGGGTTTTCAATCCACCGAGACACTCATTTTTTCCTAAGCCACCCTTTCGGGTTTTCAACTTAGCAAGTTGTTCTTTTATTTTTAGGCGAAGTATTTCTTGACTGCATCAGCATTTACAGGACGAGTGAACTCTTCACCATCCATAGTTGTAAGAATCAAAGCACCGCCTAAGAAGGCTCTCTTAACAACATATGGGCCTTCATAATTAGGAGTCCATTTGCCCCTAGCATAAGGTTTAAAAGATAGAATCTTCTTAAGCACAAGGTCACCTTCTCTGAACACACGAGGCTTGATCTTCTTATCAAATGCCTTCTTAATTCTCTACTGATATAACGGACCATGACACATGGCAGTCAATCTTTTCTCTTCAATTAAATTCAACTGGTTATATCTGGTCTGGCACCATTCAGCTTCAATCAACTTGGCTTCCATCAAGACATGCAATGATGGGATATCAAGCTCTATTAGGAGCACAACTTCCATGCCATAAACAAGAGAGAAAGGGGATGCCCCTATTGAAGTGCGGACGGATGTACGGTACCCATGCAAAGCAAATGGGAGCATCTCATGCCAATCTTTGTAGGTTATGACCATCTTCTGAATGATCTTCTTGATGTTTTTATTTGCAGCTTCAATAACCCCATTCATCTTAGGTATGTAGGGAGAAGAATTATGGTGTGCAATCTTGAAGTCTTTGCAAAGAGCTTCCACCATATTATTGCTCAAGTTATATCCATTATCAGTAATGATCTTACTCGGCACACCATAACGGCATATAATATTATTCTTGATAAACCTTACAACAACTTGCTTGGTTACGTTCGTATACGATGTCGCTTCAACACACTTTGTGAAGTAGTCAATAGCTACCCAAATGAAACGGCGTCCGTTTGAAGCTTTGGGCTCAATCATGCCAGCCATATCAATTTCCCACATGGAGAAGGGCGATGGAGAGGAAATGGTGTTCAACAGTGTCGGGGGAACATGAATCTTATCTACATAGATTTGACACTTGTGGAATTTCTTCACAAACTTGCAACAATCAGACTCCATTGTCAGCCAATAGTAACCAGCTCTCAACATCTTCTTATCCATAACATGTCCATTGGAATGACTACCAAATGAGCCTTCATGGACTTCTGTCATCAACAGGTCTGCTTTGTGTCTATCCACGCATCTGAGCAAAACCATATTGAGGTTTCTCTTGTAAAGCACATCACCATTCAGGTAGAAGTTTCCAGCTAATTTTCTCAAAGTCTTCTTATCTTTCAAAGATGCCTCAGGCGGGTAAATCTGACTTTGGAGGAAACACTTGATATCGTAATACCACGGATTTTCATCTTTGACTTCTTCAACATCGAACACATGAGCTGGCCTATCAAGACACATCACAGTCAAATTGGGGACTTCGTTCCAAAATTTCACCACAATCATGGAAGCCAATGTTGCAAGAGCATCTTCCATCCGGTTTTCATCTCTAGGGATATGATAAAACTCAACCTATGTAAAGAAAGTTGAAATCCTCATCGCGTAGTCTTTATATGGTATCAAACCGGGTTGATTCGTCTCCCATTCACCTTTGATTTGATTCACAACTAAAGTTGAATCTCCATAGACGCCAAGATATTTTATTAGGAGATCAATGGCCTCTTCAAGCCCCATAATGCAAGCTTCATACTCAACCATATTGTTTGTAGACTTAAAAGTCAATCTAGCTGTAAATGGAAAATAAGTGCCTTGAGGAGTAATAATCACTACCCCAATGCCATTACCATAAGAATTAACAGCTCCATCAAATACCATGCCCCAACAGGAACCAGGTTCTAGCCCTTCTACAAGCAATGGTTCATCACAATATTTCATCTTCAAGTACAAAATCTCTTCGTTAGGAAAAACATATTGCACTGACTGGTAATCTTCAATTCGTTGGTGAGCCAGATGGTCAGTGTAGCGGGGTTTTCGTAACTTTATGGTTTATTGTCTAAACCAAAAGTCAACATACCATTCAAGTCGCCACCGCACTTTTATTTGTCCAAAGGAAAGGCTAAAAAGCGAACAAAAGCCAAGTAAGAAGTTTTATCAAATCAAAAACTAATAAAAATGTCAGAGATCTGGGTAAGAGGGTTGGTTATGAAATGGGAAGGTTTTACGCACCCAAAACATCCTTAGTACTCTAAGGGAACCCTTTTTGAAAATATGTGTTGTAGGTTGGTATTTGTGAAAATATGTGCAAAAGATTGGGGGGATGAGAAGAGAATAGATTATATTTACAAATTTTGTTGTTTGAATGGATTAAGCCATTGCCTACGTACCATCACAAAGGTAGGATCAAAACCTCGTAGTTCGGGGTAAAAATCTCAAAGATTGGTGAATTGATTTGACACAAAGCCTTAACGTCTTTTGTTATCAAACGGAGAAAACTCAACCTAAACCAACAATCCACCATGTGAGGAGAGCTTCAACATACTAGTGAGGGGTTAACCCTATAATAATTATGCAAGACTTATAATCCAATCACTAAGGATGAGGTGAGATTTACATCAACCACTATGATAACTCAAACCTATGACTAATGTTTATGAGAAAGATTTTGACAAAGGTGGCCATTGGAACCACAAAAACAATTTGAAGTGAGTTGTATTTACAAGTTAGATTTATTTACAAAATGAGGTCAAAGTTGAATTAAGGTTTATTCACAATGAGTATTGATAAAAATGGTTTTGAAAAGTCAAAGGCATAAGGCCTAGGTTTCTAATTTGACAGCAATGTCAAAGTTTTCAAGAAAAGATTTTGGCTTGGTTAGAGTGGGGAGAAGAAGAGAAGGGATAGTCCTAAAGCATGCAAAGATAAGAGAGAAGATAAAACCCTTGGAGTTCCTTTTTCTTGAAATCATATAGATGATTCAAGATGCTCCTTTCCTTTGGACTTAGCAAACAATCAAGCAATCAAACAATTTAGATGCAAGCTCCTAGGATCTCCATTTGGCTTGTCTCTCTTAACTTGGCTACTCATGACAATGGTCCTCTTTACTATCTCAAGATGGAATCCCTATCACACAAGAGCAAACATCAAAAAGTTCACAACACAATAAGAGGAATGGACAAAGAATAATTTTTGGAAAGGAAGTCCTTTGAACTCAACTTTTACATTTACCATTCTAAAGGCATGAGGCCTAGTTGCTCTTGAACTCCTTTAAGCATGGGTAAGTCCTAATTCTAAGTCCTTTCTCCTTTTTGCACTAGGTCCACACAAAACAAAAGGGAAAACCGACACAAAATAACAATATATTTATATACAATAATGAGCTCAAATGAGCAAAAGGAAAATGACATAAACATAAAATATGTGCTCAAGTGAGCAAATTGAAAAGCAATATGAATAAATGAGCAAGAAGTAAATGGCATTAAAAGTAAATTGCAAGAAATTAAATGCTCAAAATTAAAGTTAGTAATTAGTATGGTTATGTTAGTTTGTCATAAGACAATGTAGCGCTATGTTAAGCAATCGTAAGTGGACTAATGTAGTAGTCACACCTATCTGAGGCCGGTCAATAAAACTATAGGTAAATAAACACAAGTTAGAGATCATGACTAGTAATCCAAGCTCCTAAAACTTACCATGCCAAAACAAAAGGGGAAAGGCCTTGTATGGACTTTAGGTTTTTTGCTTGACCAAGAAGCAACCTATCTTGGACACAAAACAACTCACTTGATCTTGGATCAAGTTGAGTTTGGTTTGGATCAAAGAAGGTTAAACCTCTCATTTGTCAAGACCAACCATAAGAAATTAACTCATTGGCCAAAATAAAAAGAAAGGGATGAAGATGAAATGAATGGAAAGAGAAATAAAGTATCAAACTCAATTGATCAAATGTGAACCAAGTCATCATCAATCAATGCCAAACAGAAGAGAAATGAAGATTACAAGTCAACAAGTCAAACATATTTTTTTGGTAATTTTTGAATAAAAAATAAATGCAAAATATGGTCAAACCTTAAATTCAATTCAAATCAACTTCAATAAGTCCAATTAAATTCTCATAGGTCTAACATGATCAAATAAACATTGACAAAAATTTTCAACAATTTTTGAAATCAGAAACTATTTAAAAACAATTAAAAACAATAAAAATAACACAATATGAACTAAAATCTCAAACTCAAATCAAATAGGAAATTGATGAGACTATTTTTCATTGACTTATCATGATCCATAAGTGTTAGGAAAATATTTTTGGATTTTTCAAATATCAAAAAGTATTTTAAAATGAATTAAAACTATTAAAAACCAAATAATTCACAAAAAAATATTAAATGAAGTCACAAAAATAATTAAAAATCAAAATATGAAACTAGATTTTTCAAGAATTTTTTTGGCATTAGTCTCATATTTTTGTGAATTCAAATAAAATATTTATGAAATTTTGAAAATAAAATGAATTAACTGAAATTAAAAAGAAAATAAGAAAAATAGAAAAATCCAGCGCCCTCAGATGGTTTCATTAATTGACATGGCAAGACATCAAGGACTCAGAGGCACGGTCATATGATACACCTAAGTCAAGCACGCTACACCTTGCATTTAAATGAGTCAACATAAAGAAATGCCACGATTAAAACGTTTCAGTATGATCCAAAGGCTGAGAGGCTACCACGTGGGGATGGTGGTGGAAACCACCATCTTCTCCAGCGATCTAACCAGATCCGGCCACCACGCACAGGAAAACAAATGGCAATGAAAATAAAAAAAGAGGACATCAAAATGAAGCTGAGGTGATGTACATCGCCCCTGTAACCATGGATCATCCTCACAACTCCTATTTAGAGAGAAACATGAGCTTGAAGATCATGGTGCATGAACTGAAATGCCACGATTTGCAAAATTAAGACCACCATTGGCCTGCCTCATGTGAGAGGACTTCAGAAAACAACATAAACCAAAGGAATTCACATTGTTTTGCAAGATCTAAATTAAATTTTTTTGAGGTTCTACCTCTGAAATGAAGCTTCAAACAGCACGAATCCTTCAAGCTCTTGATCTACTTTTGCTCTGGAAGTGTGATGGTGATGCTAGGTTAAGGAATTGAGCTTTGAAAATAAACTAATGATGTTGAAATTCAAGCTTGAAAAAGAGAAAGAAAACTGAAAATTCCTTTAGTGAGGGTTTGGATTTCAATTCAGCAGCAATTCAGATCTCCACTTGGTTCCCAATTGAATGAGGATGAGCACTTATTCATAGCTGGAATGTGATGCAAGGCAATGCTTCCCTCATGTGCATGAAGTTTGAATCCTCCTTGCATGGGCCTGTACATGCGCATATGAGGCCCAAGAATGAATGGAAATCCATGCTGAGATCAAATGGAGTTGAATTGGACGTGCACAAGGGACTACACAAGCTTGCACATCAAGTTTTAATGTGAAATGCAAAAATGAACATAAACATAAAGCTCTCTGAAACTCCCACATGGAAAGTCCAAAAAATTAATGTGAGTAATGATTAGAAAGCCCTTGAAATAAGGAACAAAAGTCATTTTGGGAAAAATTCATTTGGAGTTTGGAACTTAATGAAAACTTACTGTGAAAGTTTGGGTACAAAACATGTTCAAGTCACCTTTGAATTTTTTTACTAAAAGCAAGCATCTTCAAGCCCTTATGTTCCAATGATGCAAGCCTTAAATGGAAAACCCTCCAACATTAAAGTTGTATATCTTTTCAAGATGATCAATTTAGACTCAAATTTTGCATCATTTGGATTTTTCATGAGAAAGTTATGGGCACTTGAAGTTGGACATTTTTCAAATTCAATGACTTAGGTCCAAAGTGACCTATAATGTTTCGTATTATCACATGTATTTATTTTAGGATTATGAAATTTTGTCCAACATAACAAATGAAGTATAAATCTTAAGATTTCCAATTCATTTGGTCTCACCTCCAAATCATAAAAATTAAGGAAGTTAGGTCCTTGGGAAGTCGACCTAAAATTAGGGTTTCAGTCAAAATGACCTATAATGTTTTGAAATGAATGACGACCTTCCAAGTTTCAAATGTAGATGAACATGAAAGTTGTTCACATGTTTCTTAAGAACATGTTTTATCTTGGGGTCATCTTCATTTGGAAAACACATTAAAAGTTGTTTCTCAGTGATCCTCAGTTTAGTCAGATGATTTGACTGGTCAACTTTTCAAAGCCAAACTTCCAATCTTGATGAATGAATGATTGAGGAACCTCACATAAGCTCATATATGCATAAAATAATTAATTAAAGAAACTTCCCTTGATTAAATTTGATCATAGGTAGTGGTTGCTTCATGAGCAAGGCACAGTTGAAGCACAGTTGAATTAGGGTTTCCTTGGGAAACAATCTTCAAGCCCTTCGGGTTATCTTGATCAAATTGGCAAATTGAGATACTTGGGAGACATATATGATGATTAGGAGCTTTGTGGACCATTTTCATGCCTTTTCTCATCCTCATCTAGCCACTTCATTGAGCTTAGGAGCCTCCTAGGAGCATGGGAGCACATGATCACTTGAGCTTCAAAACAAAAGAGTTAGTGACATATTTTTATGCTTTTGGTTAGTAAATAAATAAGAAAAGCAATAATATACAATACAAGCATGCTTGGTGTCGCACCTCGAAAAAAATGCGATCCCTCGCGATGGAACGCGGAAAAAATGTTCAAACAGAGTCGCCACCGTACTTTATTTATTCCAATGAAGGAATAGGAAAATATCAAGAAAACCTTTAAGAAAATGGAATAATGGTCGTCGCAACCATATTCGGGTTCGGGAGTCGATTATGCAAGGGGAAGGTATTAGCACCCCTCAGGTCCGTTGTACTCAACGGGAACCTTTCAGTCTGATTTTGCTATTCGAACGTTAGTTGACTGTTATCTGCTTGCTTCGAGTAATTAGAATTGATGATAGATATGGATGAAGACCTCAGGAGGGGGGAAATGGGAGGTTTTTTAATAGTGTGCTCGCGAAGATACAACAATCTCCTGCCTACGTATCCTTATGGTGCAGTAAGGAAATCAGAGCATTCGTAGTTCGGGCTACTCCGAATATTTGGTGCGTTTTGTTTTGATGAACGACTGTGTAGGTCGGTGTTCTAACGGCTAAACGCTGGCTTGTCTACTCTCGGTGGAGGCTCTAGCACTGGTTTGTTGTGCGCATTAGAAAGGATTAACAGTGTTCTTTTGGAAAGGGTTTTGGTCACGCGGGGGTGACATGTTGAATTGATGTGTTTGATGTTTTTCTTTGATTGGTTTCGATCGCGCGGGGGCGAGAAGTTAGTTTTGATTTGTTTCGATCGCACGGGGGCGAGAAATTAGGATTAGTATGTTTGAGATGTTTTTGAAGAACGATAAAAAATTGAGCAATGTGGTGCACACCAATTGTCCAATTCTTTCGAGGAATAATAAGGAGACCGCCTTCTACTCCTTTTTCGTTCGAATTTTTATCGAAGGTTTGTTTGCGGATATTGAATATACACGGTAGTGAGGCGTACGCCTCCTACTTGCTTATTCAAAGAATAATGAGGAGAGCGCCACTTATTCCCTTATCCAAGTTTAGTTAGCGTGTTTTAGTCGAAAGTCAATAATTTGAGCAATGTGGCAAGCGCCAATTATTCAAATAATCGAGAGATGGTGAGGCGAACGCCTCCCATCTTTTATCATCCGAGGTTTTAAATTGTAAAAAATACTCTTAGATGTTGTATGAAAATAATTTGAATTTGAATTTGTAGGTTTTGAAAAGTCGATGATTTGAGCAATGTGGCGTACGCCAATTATTCAAATAATCAAGGAATGGCGAGGCGAACGCCTCCCATTCAATCGATTAAAGTTTAAGTTATTTATTTTGTGAAATTGGGTTTGATATGAAAAGGTGATTCGAAATTATTCGATCGCGTTTTAATTTGATGACGAAAATTCGAGCAATATGGCGTACGCCAATTATTCGAATAATCGAAAGATAATGAGGCGAATGCCTCCTATCCTTCTATTATCTGAAATTTGGAATTAAAAGGATTTAGAAATTGTAGTTGATTTAAAAAATGATTTGAAATGTTATGGTTTGATATTTTAATTAAATGACGAAAATTCGAGCAATGTTATGGAGAGGTGGCGATGAAGGTTGGTAGACGAAGGAGAACGAAGAGGAAGTGAGTAACGGTATGGTTGTTGGAGGAGATTTCCGGTGGTTTATGGTTGCGGTGAAGACGAGTGGCGTTTGGGATGTTGGTGGTAATGGTCGATGATGGTGTTTGAGGAAGGTGGCGATGAAGCTTTGTCGGTGGAGGTGAAATGGAGATTTGGGGAGAGGGTTTGTTGTGAGGAGGAGACGAGTGATGCGCGTTTGAGGGCGGCGAATGAGTTTTGAAGGAGATGAAGAATTTCCTATTCTACTTTTCTTTCTCTTTTTCTTTTTTTTCAGCTTTTTCAGTGAGAGAGGGGGAAGAGAGATTTGTGAGAGTGAATGTTGAGAGTGGTTGGTTGTTATTGATGATGAGAGGGTGAGGTGGCGTGGATAGAAAGAGACGTTGAGAGAGGGAGAGAGACGTTAGGTGATAGCTAGAAAATGAGAGAGACGTGTGGGCATTATGAGCTGTCCAATTGCAAGAGAAAAAAAAGAATCCAATGATGATTAAATATATCTATTTGCAAACAATTTTATTATCTAGTATTAAAAATTAGTTATTAAAAAAATCCTTAAACAGTAATTTAACTTAGATAATATTAATAATAATAAAACTCTAATTTGGATTTTAGACAAAGAAATAAAAGGATTAATTACAAATAAAAGCCGGATGTAAATTTTCTCAAAAACTTAAATCAGACACACTAAAATGATCAGCACAAAATATACTTATTGAAAAAATACAGCGTTTCCTCAAATTCTGAAATAAATTTGCACCGGTCAAAAGGCTCAGGCGGGTCAAAATGTAATCGAAACAGTCACTGAAAAATACAACGAGCACACCAGGTTAAACTACGTGAACAGTAGATTAATAATACTGGTGTCTGTATTTTTAATTTTGAAACTTTTTTACCCGCTGATTTGTGCACGTTCTTGAGAAATGATTCAACCGATTTGTCTGTATTCTCAATAAATTTATCCTGACTGATATTTTAGGTATTATTCATGATGAAATGTATGTTATGCTGTGCATATGATGCAAATTAAAAATGAAATTAATTCTATGAAAATTTAAATATGCCCGGACAAAATTGGGGTATGACAGTTGCCCCTATTTAATTAACTTGAACTAGAAGGTAAGAATGACAACGGTCTTCATAAATTCTTGGTGGCAGGATATTAAATACAAAAAGACCCAAATTTTGTCCTTTGAAGTGCAATGGATATATGCAGAAAGAAAATGCAATGGATTCTAACAGCACCAAGGTGTTGGGTTTAAAACGCCAAATCAAATGCCAACCCTCGAGTCGACTCTCAAATTTTGCCAAGGTTGTTTTTGATAGGCCCATGGTGAGACTAAAGTTGAACAGGTTTTCTAGCATCAAAAGGATGACAATAGAGTTGATTGATATCACCAAAAGGATGATAGTAATTCACCATGGTTTCTAGGATCGTCATCACCAAAAGGATTATGGATAAACCGAGCTTCAAAAGTAGTCATCACCTAAAGGATAATGGTTACTGTGTCACAACAAAGATCGCCATTACCCAAAAGGATGATGGTAAGATCAACCACAAATCTCGTTATCACCAAAAGGATGAAAGTTAGACACAATCCAAAGATTTCCATCACCAAAAGGATGATATCCGTCACCCCAAAAGGATGATGGTTATTCTGATAAAGGTTCCCATTACCGAGAGTATAGTATCAAGGCTATCACCAAAAGGATGATAGTTAACTCATCAATTTCAAAGATCTCTGTCACCAAAAGGATGAGGGTAAGATCCAATAACAAAACTTGTTATCACCAAAAGGATGATAATAAGTCAAATAACTTCAATGATCACCATCACCAAAAGGATGAAGGTATAATCACACAACAAACTTGTTATCACCAAAAGGATGATAATAAGTCGAAACTCAATGATCACCATCACCAAAAGGATGAAGGTAAGATATAAGATAAAATTTGTTACCACCAAAAGGATGATAATAAGTCAAAACAATCACCATCACCAAAAGGATGAAGGTATAATTAAAAACAAAACTTGTTACCACCAAAAGGATGATAATAAGTCACACAACTCAAAGGATCCCTATCAACAAAAGGATGAAGGTAAAATCAAAACAAAACCCTGTTATCACCAAAAGGATGATAATAAGCCAACAATCACCATCACCAAAAGGATGAAGGTAAGGTCAAACGAAAAAACTTGTTACCACTAAAAGGATGATAATAAGCACACAATGAAATTGATCACCATCACCAAAAGGATTAAGGTAAGATCAAAACTTCAAAACTTGTTATCACCAAAAGGATGATAATAAGTCGGCAGTCACCATCACTAAAAGGATGAAGGTACTACAAACAACATAACTCGTTATCACCAAAAGGATGATAATAAGTTACAACAATTTAAATGATCACCATCACCAAAGGATGAAGGTAAAATCAAGACAAAAACTTGTTATCACCAAAAGGATGATAATAAGTCAACAATCACCATCATCAAAAGGATGAAGGTATAATTAAAAGACAAAACTTGTTACCACCAAAAGGATGATAATAAGTCAACAATCACCATCACCAAAAGGATGAAGGTAAAACCAAACAACAAAGCTTGTTACCACCAAAAGGATGATAATAAGCACACAACGCAATTGATCACCATCACCAAAAGGATGAAGGTAGGATCAAGACAAAAACTTGTTATCACCAAAAGGATGATAATAAGTCAACAATCACCATCACCAAAAGGATGAAGGTATAATTAAAAGACAAAACTTGTTATCGCCAAAAGGACGATAATAAGTCAAAATAGACTCAAATGATCACCATCACCAAAAGGATGAAGGTAAGATCAACAACAGAACTTATTACCACCAAAAGGATGATAATAAGTCAAAACAATCACCATCACCAAAAGGATGAAGGTAAAATTAAAAACAAAACTTGTTATCACCAAAAGGATGATAATAAGTCAATAACCTTAAATATCACTGACACCAGAAGGATGATAATAAGGACAAAACTTTAAAACTTGTTATCACCAAAAGGATGATAATAAGCCGAAACAAACTTAATGATCGCCGTCACCAAAAGGATGTGGGTGAGATCAAAATAAAACCCGTTATCACCAAAAGGATGATAATGAGTCCATAATTCAAATGGTCACCGTCACCAAAAGGATGAAGGTAGGATCAACCAACAAAACTCGTTACCACCAAAAGGATGATAATAAGTCGATAACTTTTACAGATCACCGTCACCAAAAGGATGAAGGTAGGATCGAACAACAGAACTTGTTATCACCAAAAGGATGATAATAAGTCGACAATCACCATCACCAAAAGGATGAAGGTACTACAATCAACAGGACTCGTTATCACCAAAAGGATGATAAGGAGTCAACAATCACCATCACCAAAAGGATGACCGTGAGATCATAACTTCGAAACTTGTTACCACCAAAAGGATGATAATAAGTTATAATAACTTCAAATATTGCTGACACCAAAAGGATGACAGTGGGGTTGGACTTTTCAAATGTCTCCATCACCAAAAGGATGATAGTTTAAACCAAACTCCATAATCTCTATCACCAAAAGGATGATATTTAGATTGAACTGGACGTCATCACCAAAAGGATGATCATTAGACATAACAATAGAGATTATTATCAACGAGAGGATGATGGTTGAACCAAAATGACAAGGATCCTTATCACCATAAGGATCGCCGATTCCAAAAGGATGACGGTAGGCTGTAATAATTGCAGAGGTCACCATTCACTGAAAGGATGAATGTTAGGCCAAAACTTCAAGGATCACCGACACCAAAAGGATGACGGTAAGATCAAACCACAAAACTTGTTATCACCAAAAGGATGATAAAATATTTAATAATAAGAGGTCGCCATTCACCAAAAGGATGAAGGTTGGGATAAAAACTTCAAGGATCGCCGACACCCAAAGGATGGCGGTAAGATCAAACGACAAAACTTGTTACCACCAAAAGGATGACAATAAGCCTTAATAATGAGAGGTCGCCATTCACTAAAAGGATGAAGGTTGGACCAAAACTTCAAGGATCGTCGACACCAAAAGGATGACGGTAAGATCACGAAGGTCAAGGATTTACCATTATCAAAAGGATAACGGTTATTGTAAGCAGGGTGATGATTAATATCATTCCTCAACGGACTTTCACCAAAAGGATGATAGTGAGAAAAATATTGGAAGAATAAGGCTACTAACAAAGTTCAGTAAACCCGATTGGTAGTATTGGGACATTGTTGGGTGAGACTTGCTTAGGGTATCAACAACAAAAGGTTGTAGAACGAATATTCTCTAGGGAGGTGTAGTTTCTGTCAACAAAAGGTTACAGGAAACGACTTGTTGAGGGACGCTCAACGCGAAACAAGGTAAATGTTTAAGGAAGCAATGTTCGACTTAGCTAAGGATAACATCTTATCAACAAAAGGTTGAAAGATGTAACTTGATAGGGAACGACCTATGGTAGGGTAGGAACTCACTCGAGGAAGTGATGACTCAACTGAGGGTTGGCCCGGATGCCCATGACTAAACCTTGGATTTTGACTCGTGCTATATGCATAAATGTCATGTATGCGTTATGTATGAGGTGATACATGTGATGCATGTGATGCATGTGATGCATGTTTGAATGCAAAGACTGATTGACTTGTTTGGGACTGGCCGCCCTTTCAAAGGCGATGTATTTTGTGGAAACCAGTGCTGGTTGTATTTGGTTTTATGTGGATGCCAGCGAGGTGGGCTATTGGTTGGTGGAAAGGATCTGACTTCCCGACACTCGGTAGTTGATGATGTGATGAACACGCAATAGGTGTGGATACTCTTGGTTCCCTCAGTTTGATTCTTGCTGATACGTTGTGTCTTTGTCTTTGAGATGATCTTAATTTCTTCTTCTAAGATGTCTGGCCAGCTTGTGACTGAGCATAGCGACGTGATCAACGCATGATGATTGTGCATTTGACGTGCCCTAAGGATTCTTGTTGTATTGGTATGGACTTTCAACATTTTTGTTGTTAATTCAAGCAGTTACTAGTGTCTGATGCAATCTGCTTGACTGACTTGAAGATATGAAGGGAATTTGCCCCTTGCAACTCGTCTTGCCCCTGATTGGCCTTTGAGGGACTTGCCCCGGACTGACTGAATGTTGAAGTGTTTTTCCTCCCTGATCAACCGATGCTTGGAGATTTGTCTTATGCTGACTACTTCTTAAGTCAATATAATCAGAAAGATGCCATGCCCCTGATTCACAGGATGGTGAGATGGATTTGATTCGTGTCGACGTCGACGATCAAGTGCTACTCGAATTGCCCCTTGATTGGAATTTTCTTGATGTCAAGTACTGACTGACAATTAAGAATTGTTATTCAAGAAATGGTGATTTTAATGCAACAGTTATGCAAGTTTTGAAAAACAATCATTCATTTGGAGTGTTGTGGTAGTGTGTGACGAGTGGATCATGTGTCCAATCGAGGTGCTTGATTTAGCTAGCGTGTGAGTGATATAGTGAGAAGAGAATATTAGCAAATCTCTAGGAGTCAGTTTACTCAACCTTGTTGTAGTATGCTTTCAGAATAAACCCTACTTCAATTAGGTCTTTTGAAGGTTGTAACGTGGCTTGGTTCATGGTTATAGAAACAAAAGGATATAAGGCTCAAAGTTTATTTTAACCCACCCCTTCTTCATGATGATCTCCAATCCTATGTTCAGTTAATTCACACACATTCGTCTTTTGCAGGCGTAAGGATAAAGATGGTGATTCAAGGTCTCTTGGAATGGCAGCCACCTTATTTCGTTTTTTGGATGTCGGTGACCCTTTGATTTTGGTATGGTGGTCACTGAATCTTGTTTTGTTTTGTTGGAGACTTTCATTGTCTCTTTCGGTTTTTGTTTTGATCCCTAACTTTTGCATGGACCACTTTGTTTGAAGCTTTAATCCATCGGGATTGCCCATGTTTTTGCCTAAGTCTCCTTTTAAGGTGTTTGACTTAGCGGGTTGTTTCTTTGATTATTTTTTTTGAAAATTGTGACTGCCAAGTCATTGGTCATTAAAGAACAACAAACATAAAATTTGGATTTGTATGGTTTCTTCGACACTTCAAGATGTGTGCTAAGAATACCATGTGATTGATCCTTGTATGGGATATTTCATCTTGTAATGTGAATGCGTAGTCAGATTAACTGAACACTACCCTGCCCCAGGTTAAGCGTAAGGGTTTGTAGATCCGAAAGAAACTCCTACTTCTAGGCTCTAAGTGGTTGACCAGGGATTAACTCCTTATATCTCCAGTGTTTGGGGATTTGAAACAATGCTTGTACATCATTAGCAAGATTTTATCCGAAAGCATACAATCAACAATTATGAGTATTTTGTTTTCGTCATCCTCCTTCCAACATTTACTAACAATAGTGTGATGAAGAAAGTAAGGTGAAAAAGTATGTATTTGTGTTTTGAAAATGTGATAGATGATCGAATATGAAAGATTGATTCAAAGCATGCATAATCATCCCATTAATAAGACCAAATACAAATAACAATGTTTAAAGCATACAGTACTTAGACAAACAAGATCAAATTACAAGAATGCAAAATGGTAAAAATGGCATAATGATTGCCTTCATTCGAAGAAACAGGCCTTCATCTCTTTATCCACTGGCGGAATTGCTCTGCTTGTTCAGGCCGGTGGGAACCCTTATCTTCGAGCTTCACTCGACTCTGCATGCGCTGGCATGGGATTTGTTGCAACGTTTGGCCTAACTGGCGTAAATGTAATTGCCTTACTGTCAATCAGGTCCTGGACCTTGTGCTTGAAGGCCTTACAGTTCTCTATTGTGTGCCCTGGAGCACCCATGTGATACTCGCAGTGAGCATTGGCGTCATAGCCTGGAGGATATGGTGGAGTTGCAGGTGTTAGCTTCTTCAAAACAACCGATTCATCCTTTAGCAGGTAAGGAAGGATCTTGTTGTATGGCACTGGCAAAGGATCGAAATGTCTTTTTGGCCTCCTTGCCCTCTGCTGATTGGGTTGACGTTGTTGTGGAGCACGTTGATGTTGATTCCGATGCGGTTGCTGGTAAGCCGACTGTTGATATGGCTGTTGATATTGTTGTTGATAGGGTTGCTGATGTGGTGGCTGATACGGTGTTGGGATGACAGCGGCAGTCTGGTGATAAGGCATAGGAACATTCAGATGTGCCCTATATCCTCCTCCTCCCATTATGGCGTTGGTCTACCCTTCTGGCTTCTTTGGGAGATTGGGATAGGGTTTCTTCATCCCACCTGAAGCATTGGCGGCGCATGGTAGCTTTCCCTTCTTGATCTGGCTCTCGATTCGTTCTCCTACAGAGACAACCTCAGTAAAAGTTGGGAAACTGGATCCTACCATTTTCTCCATGTATTGGGTATGAAGAGTTCCCATAAACATATCAATTAACTTTTTATCAAGAAGAGGAGGTTGAACACGAGCTGCAAGCTCTCTCCACCGCTGGGCGTATTCCTTGAATGACTCATTGTTGCGTTGAGTCATGTCTTGCAGTTGGGTGCGATTGGGCGCTAGATCAGTGTTGTACTGATAATGCCTAAGGAAGGCTTCAGCAAGGTCTCTCCATGACTGGACCTGACCTCTCTCTAGTTGCATGTACCATTCCAAGGATGCCCCACTGAGGCTATCTTGGAAGTAATGAATCAGGAGTTGATCATTATTGATGTGGGCAGCCATCTTGCGACAGTAAGCTCTGAGGTGAGTTCTCGGGCAGCTGATCCCTTTGTACTTGTCAAAGTCCTGGACTTTGAATTTCTGGGGAATCACGAGGCCTGGTACCAGGCACATGTCAACAGCGTTCAAACCGGGAGTATTGTGAACCTCCAAGGATTTAAACTTCTCTTCTAGAGCATGGAGTCTCTCAACAGATGGGTCTAAGAGACCTCCAACAACAAGTTTGGCGGGTTGTGGCATGAAGAAGGCGTCATATGGATCTTCATAACCCACCATGGATCCATGTCGAGCAGACGTAGCAGAATGCTCATGGGGGTTTACGTTGACCATGGGAACAGGAATAGGGATGGGTCCTCCTCCAGGATGGGCAGGATTACCATCAAGGTTAGTTACTCCAGAAATGCTAAGTGATGGCGATCCAAACTGGGCAGCAACTTTCCTGGCTTCGGCGCTAGTCTCTGCATCCTTTTCCTTCTGGGCTAAGAGTAACACGGTTTCCAGCAAGCGATCCATCTTTGCCTGCATGGAATCCATGTCTGTTCTCATCGAAACCTGGTTTTCTTCCAGCTGTTCGAGTGTCATCTTGTAGTTGCAGCGTGTCTCGTACCAGTGTCGAGTAGTCAGCGTTACTGGACAAAGGGTAGAATATAGTGTAAGTTTTTGTTGCTAGACAATGATATACAATGCATGTTGATGATATGCAAATGCATGAACTTCTGCCATTTTTCGCAAAGGAATACAGATACTCAAGATCAAGCATACGTCGTGTACACCAGGATAACAGGAAGAAGCAAAGGTTTCTCTGATTACTAGAAATTCCCAAAGGTAGGTTCTAAAGTTATGTTTTCAAGGAAGGAACTTAGACTCACGGATCAAGTTCGAAACTTCCTCGCAATGGTGGGCTAGCCACATCGTGATGGGAATTCTAAAATGATCTAATCTAAGTGGGATTCTCGTATTGTTCGTATAGGGTGTAGACCCTTCGGTTCAATACTACATAATCGCCAATCATGAAAACAAAACCTGGGTTTAAGGCGAGGTTCCCAGAGTCACGGATCGTATTTAGAATTTCCACACAATAATGGGCTAGCCATATTGTGATGGAAACTCCAAACAGATCTACTCTAGGTGGAGCCTTCGTATTGTCCCAATGAGGTGTACATCCCTCGGTTCAATACTACACAACTCCGGGTTCTAAGTTCTTCTCGAATCTCGGGTATGAAGCTTATCTCACAGCATACTGTAACACCTCAAAATTTGCCCTCCTCTTCTTGGGACTAGTTTAGCATATTGCATTTCATGTTTTAGGACATTAGGCATTTGCATATTGCATATCATGTGATAATGAGAAGGTCATCCTCCTAAGTCTTTCTCAGAAGATAGAGAGGTTAAGAGATTCAAGCCTAAGGGTTCTCATGGACTGCTGACCAATCATCTGAGGGTTTGCAATGCATTAGGGTTTCTTGATCCCTCAAGGAGGTTGAGCATTATCTTGTTTGCAAGGATATGTCACCATTATCATGGTTATGTCATCATCAAGGGCTTCATGATTCATGTTCAGGTTCCTTGGGATTAGGGTTTTGACCACTGGTCAACCCTAATCAATGGCTTTTCTTCCAATCAGTGATTTTCAAGGAGATGATGTATTCTATTGAGATGGGGATCACATGATCATTCTATTGAGCTTATGTGAGCCAAGGTTCATTTTGAAGCAAGTTGGCCAAGTGTTAGAGGCTCAAAGTCATCAGTGCATTGCCAAGTCATCTAGGGCCCATAAAAGTCAACAGAAAGTCAACTGAGGGCTAGGAGGGGGAGAAATGGTTTGAGACACTTCATTCATGTCCCAAAGAGGCTTATTCATCATTACAAACACTTATCTTGAAGAATTTGAGGTCAGATCCAAAGTTTCCAAAAATGGAAAGTGACATGTAATTGGAAGTTTCCAAAAATGGAAAGTTTTTGGTTCAAATTCAACTTGATTTTACATCATCAAAGAAGCTTCAAATGAATTTTTGTCCAACATGAAAGTTGTAGATCTTTCTCTCCCATTTCCAAAAAGTCCAAGATCATGAATTTATGATGAATTTTTGAGGAGATATGGCCAAATGATCATGAAGTATGCATGGAACTTCAAAGTGCCATAACTTTTGACTCAAAACTCCAAATGAAGCCACTCTTTTTGCAAATTTCTTCTCATGACCTATATTTTCCAAATCCATAATTTCATTGCATGAAAAGGGTTCACATAATCATGTGCTCATTCACATGCATTTTGGAGGGAAAATCATGAATTTAAATTTGGTTGATCATGTGAGTTTTTTAGCCATTCCATCATGTTCATGAGATCATTTTAAGTGAAAATACACCATGCATGCTACTGTTCACGTTCATAATGGCCATGCATAGGGTGAAATTTCCAATTGTGCATAACACCTTATTTTGCATTAAATTTTCATTAGCCAAGCCTAAGCATCATTAGCAATGTGATTAACATAGCATATAAAAGGCTAATCATAACAGAATTTCACAGTTTTCAATCATTCTAGATCTAGATCCAAATTCCCTCCAAATTTTTCTCTCCATCCAAATTCAAAAATTCTTCACATAACATCTCCATTTTATTGCATATTCTTGTTCCTTAATCATCATTTGGTAGGATCCAAGCATTGAGTTGAAGAAATTGGTGAAGAATCAAGCACATG
The DNA here is from genome assembly GCF_024323335.1 of Lathyrus oleraceus. Taxonomy (NCBI): domain Eukaryota; kingdom Viridiplantae; phylum Streptophyta; class Magnoliopsida; order Fabales; family Fabaceae; genus Lathyrus; species Lathyrus oleraceus. Next base: position 184,940,318 of record NC_066581.1, read on the forward strand.
AAGCTCAAGAACATGAAGATGGAAACTGACTTTTGAGATAGATCCAAGCATCTCCAAGCCTCAATTCACGCACAAAGCTTCATAACATCACCTTAGGAGTGGATCTGGATACTTGCAAGACCTCAAATCCACTGTTTCATTGGACTGCTCTTCAAGAGGTTAGGTTTTCGAATCTCTTAATTCTCCTTTTTATGTGAATAAACTTGTAGATTTTTGCTTACTGATCACACTGATATAAATTTCATGAAATTTGGTTGAGAATTGGCTGAGTTATGTGAAATTAAAGTTTGTGTGTCAAATATGTTTGTGTTCGATTTGCATGATTCATAATGAATTAGACCAAAATAATATTGGATTTGTGTTCTACATGTGATGACCTTTCCATTGATGTATATATTGCATGGATCTGGAAATTTTTTTGATGATGATCACTGTAGCGCCACCGTCTTCATGAAGAAGACGGTGGAAACCACCGTGCCTGGCCGTGCGTACACTGTTCCTAGGGTTTCTCTGGTTCAGTTTTCAAATAACACTGTTAGCGCGCCTTTAACCCACGCCTTGCCTGTTCGATCCCGTGCGAATGCATCTTATTTTCCAATTGTGATTTTCTTTATCCAAAACGCCGTCATCTTGAGAGGCGCTCCTTGAGCCTCATGACCTCTGTTCGAATCCGCCTGATGTTTGTTTCCAATTTCATAATTCTTTTCATATTATTTTCATATTTTCACATTTTTATTTCATTTTATCCATGTTAATTACAAAAATCATAAAAAATATTGGTTGTAACACTGTTGACTGTCTGTTTGATTTGTCTGAATGTGAATATTGACTTGTTTGACTTTCTTACAGGTACTTTAGTTGCTTTAGCTCATTGCTTGAGTTGCTTTGCTTGTGGTTAGCATACCACCTAGGTAATCATCCTCTAACTTCATGTAGTCTGGAAGCCCTGTCGTTTCTGTTTGGCAGGCATTTGGCTGAAGTCCTCCTTAAGAGGCAATGTCTGTGATTGTTTATAGTTGTGCCCTGCACTTCAAGTCCTCCTAAGTGAAGAGGCAATTGGCAGATAGAAGGGATTTGCAATCCATCCCCTACTATTCAGTTGAGTCTTTCATTATGCTCGCACTACGTGCTGAGGCTTTTGAATAAACACCCAAGATCTTGTATACTGTTTCAGTCAAGTGGAGTAGGGTCCCACATTCTGGATCCCCACGTTTTCATTGATTCAAGCTCACCCAGGCCTGGGTTAAGAGCTATGAGGTCTAACCCTCATTACCTTTCATCTGCTCACCCTGACAGTCAATGTCAATGGTTAAGAGCTTCATCATACCCTTCCAGAGTTGGCTTGTTTGTCGAGGTTGATATGACCCCTAGACTAAAGCCCAGCCTTGTATGAGCCACTTGTTTGCGTATAGTGTGTGATACCCGTTCACCTGTGCTTGTTTATTTGCTGTTTTAACTTGCTTCCTGTGCGAGTTAGGTTCTGTTTCAGATACCTCAACCTAGGGCTATTGTGGATTGCATGACAACTATTAGGCTCGAGTCAGTCTCCCTTTTAGTTTGTTATTTCCCGGTCTCTGGTTAGGAGAGAGTTTCTCCCCTGTTAAGGGGAACTACGTCGCCCTGATCCTCATACCAGATGAGGTACGTAGGCAGGAGATCACGCGAGATCTCTCCGGGCGACCTTTTCTTTTTTGTGTGTGTTTGCTTGACGGCTATTAGGCTCGAGTTCCAGACTCCCTATTAGCTTGTCTGTTTGATAACCTTTTGTGTGTGTTAGGAGTTGGATGTAAGACCAGCGATTGGCATTTCGTTTCCTATTTGTTGTGTGTTTGGAGTCTGATGTAAGTCCAGCGATTGGCCTTCGGTTTCCCGGTGTTGTGTGTGTGCTTGGAGTCTGATGTAAGTCCAGCGATTGGCATTCAGTTTCCGATTTCCTGTTTGTGTTTCTTTTGTTTGGAGTCGGACGTAAGACCAGCCATTGGCAGTCTATTTCCATTTGTGTTTATTTTGACGTTTCAGCGTCTCCTTTCAGTATTTGTTTCGGCGTACGTTAGCCGAACTACGGTAGCTCTGATTCTCATTCCAGATGAGATACGTAGGCATAGGATGCGACATCCTATCGAGCCCGTTTCCCATTTCCCCGAACTACGTCGACTCTGATGTTTGTTTCTGACAAACTACGTAGGCCCAGGATGCGACATCCTACCGAGTCCGCTTTCTCCGTCTTCTTCCATCTGTGTTTTATTCCAGTGTGTGTGCATTCTTTTTGAGCAGTTATTCAGCAACCTTATTCTACTCTTTTGAGCGTGGATCCCGTCGAGTATGACGGATATGAGGGGTGCTAATACCTTCCCCTTGCGTAACCGACTCCCGATCCTTGCAATCTCCGGTCGTAAGACCATTTCCTTTCCAGGTTTACTTCGAGCGTTTCCTTTCCCTCCTTTGGGATAAATAACGCACGGTGGCGGCTCTGTTTGTTGTGTTTTTTTCCCGCCGGTTGTTTTTCGCGTATGCGTCACATACACCATGCCCTATATCAAAGTATCGATACAAATTACATACAACATAAGCAACATAATAAGATACAGAGAAATAAACATGGAAGAAAAGAATATCTTCTAACAGTCATAGAAAAATCAGACTAAGTTAGGCTAGACTCTCTCTTGCTTGGAGCAGGTCCCCAGTAGAGTCGCCAGTCTGTCACACCTCGAAAAAAATGCGATCCCTCGCGATGGAACGCGGAAAAAATGTTCGAACAGAGTCGCCACCGAACTTTATTTATTCCAATGAAGGAATAGGAAAATATCGAGAAAACATTTAAGAAAATGGAATAATGGTCGTCGCAACCATATTCGGGTTCGGGAGTCGATTACGCAAGGGGAAGGTATTAGCACCCCTCACGTCCGTTGTACTCAACGGGAACCTTTTAGTCTGATTTTTCTATTTGAACGTTAGTTGATTATTATCTGCTTGCTTCGAGTAATTAGAATTGATGATATATAATGATGAAGACCTCAAGAGGGGGGAAATGGGAGGTTTTTTATTAGTGTGCTCGCGAAGATACAACAATCTCCTGCCTACGTATCCTTATGGTGCAATAAGGAAATCAGAGCATTCGTAGTTCGGGCTACTATGAATATTTTGTGTGTTTTGTTTTGATGAACGACTGTGTAGGTCGGCGTTCTAACGGCTAAACGTTGGCTTGTCTACTATCGGTGGAGGCTCTAGCACTGGTTTGTTGTGCGCATTAGAAAGGATTAACAATGTTCTTTTGGAAAGGCTTTTGGTCACGCGGGGGTGACATGTTGAATTGATGTGTTTGATGTTTTTGTTTGATTGGTTTCGATCGCGCGGGGGCGAGAAGTTATTTTTGATTTTTTCGATCGCACGGGGGCGAAAAATTAGGTTTAGTATGTTTGAAATGTTTTTGAAGAACTGTAGCGAGGTATTCGTTACCATTAGAGATATTGACTAAATCTAAGGTAAATCATATAAGTCGAGTCGCCACCGCACTTCTATTTATCCAAAGAAATGGTTAGAAAGCGAACAAAAACCTAAAAGTTTTATCGAATAAAAAACTAGTAAAACTGTCAGAGATCTGGGTAAGGGGGTTGGTTATGCAATGGGAAGGTGTTAGGCACCCAAAACATCCTAGGTACTCCTAGGGAGCCCTTTTCATATTGGTTATAAGGTTGGTATTTTGTGAAAATTTATTTGTGCAAACATGATTGAAGAGATGAGAAGAGAATGTACAAGTTGTTTACATTTTTGTGTTTGGATGGATAAACCCATTGCCTAAGTACCATCTTTAAAAAAGATTAGGATCAAAACCTCGTAGTTCGGGGTAAAAATCTCAAAATGAGTTGGTGAATTGACCGGTCCAAAAGCCTTAAGGTATTTTGTTATCCAAGGGAGAAAACTCAACCTAAGACCACAAATCCACCATGTGAGGATAGCTTCAACATGCTAGTGAGGGGTTAACCCTATAATAAGCATGGAAGACTCATTGTCCATCACTAAGGATATAGGTGAGTATTACATCTACCTCAAGGATAACTCAAACCTAATAGCTAAAGGTTATGAAAAATTTGATTAAGAGAGCGGCCATTGAAACCACAAAAGTATTTGAATGAGTTATATTTACGAATGAAAAGTATTTACAAAATATGGTCAAAGTTGATTTAAAGGTTCAATTCAAAATAAGTGTTTATGAAAAGAAAGTTTGAAAATTAAAAGCATAAGGCTTAGGTTTCTAATGTTTGAAAACAAATGCTAAATGTTTGCACAAAAGTTTTGGCTTGGGTTAGAGTGGAGAGAAGAAGAAGAATGGCTAAAGTCCTAAACATACAAGAGGTGAGGGATAAAGAATAAGACCACAATGGAGTTCCTCTCTTGAGATCATATTGATGATCCAAGTATCTCCCATCCTTTGGAATAAGCAATCACATAAGCATAAACTCAAGCAATCAACAATCAAATGAACTCTTGGAAAGCTCCTTAATGCATCGTGGATCTCTCTCTCTTGGAAGCTCATGGTAGTGGTTCCTCAATTTGGCTCAATGTTGGAATCCCTAGCACAAAACACACACATCAAAAGATTCTAGCAAACAAAACAAGGAATAGACAAGAGGAGTTTAGAAATTCGTCCTTTCAAGGTCATCTTCAATATTAAGCATTCTAAAGGCCCAATGCCTAGTTGCTCTTTGACTTTTATAGCACTCTAAAGGCCCAATGCCTAGTTGCTCTTTGACTCCAAATTTGCATAGGGAAAGTCCTAAAGTCTAAGTCCGTTTGTCCATTTTCTTTGCATTTGGTCCACAACAATCAAAACAAAACACAAGCCCAATAGTATATACACAATTATGTGCTCAAGTGAGCAAAAGGCAAATGACATTAACATAAACATGTACTCAAATGAGCAAAGGAAAAAGCAAATGAATAATATGTACAAGAATAGTAAATTGCATAAATGTAAAGTGCAAAAAGTAAATGTTAATAGTTAATGGTTAGTGTTAGTAGTTAGTGTGCCATAAGACAAATTTAGCGCTATGTTAAGAATGATAGATGGTATCTTCAACCCTTGGTAAAGTGTGCACAACAGGAGGTGGCACGGACATGACCGGGCTAGATGCCGACAAAGAAGCAAGAGTTGGAGCAAAACCCTCTGGCATAAAGTTAGGTGGCATTCCCCAAGGGAACCCGACTGGCATAGATGGCGCAAAGTGAGCTGTTGTAGCAGGCACAGTAGAAGTTACGATCTCAGAAATGACCGTCCTCTAGGGAGGAGTTGAGGGTGTTAGAGAAGACTGGCTCTGAGCAGCCAAGAATGACTCCATCATGGCAGTCAACCTGGCTACCTCCTCTTTCAGCTCGCGGTTCTCTTGTTCAAAATGATCCATCAGTCTTGAAGAATTGGCTCTGGTGTAGTACCGGTGAGTCAACTTGTCTTTGAAATAAATGAAGAACACAGAGTTAGACCATATGACAAGAAGCCTGGAGCAAAACCTGCTTATGCACATGATGCATGCAATGCTTGTGCATATGATTAGTTTTTATATAAGAGGAACTTTAGAGTTCTATTTGCAAAAAAAAATTTTGGACAATATTACATTTTTATCACATATGGAAACATCTCATCAATAATATCTGGGAAATATTTTTCACACCAAAGAAGTACAGCATTGGTGACCAAGATACAATATAAGAGGAAAGGAAAATGACCATCCTATAGATCCCTAGAAACAATCATCTAAAGCTTCGGGACACGGGAAGATAAGACGCTCGAAGCCTCTTCACCTCCTTCTCGTAGGCTGCCTCCATATCTGCCTTCTCCTTGGCGAGTCGATCGTACTTCCTCTTCCAAAACTTAGAAGACTGAGGAAGTAGAGAAGCCCATGCATCATTAGGATAATCAATGACCTGGTGCTCGAGAAACTCAATCAAAGCATCCTTCTCCTTAATCTGCTAAAGCAACTCTTCTCGTTCACGGACCCAAGCACGTGAACGGTCTTCATCTCTCAACTCCTCTACTCCTTGGTCAGGGAGGGTTGAAGGCTCAATCATAACCAAAGGCGTAGGTATCGGATACTTGTACGGCATGAGATACTCAGAAGCTCTCTTCCTAACCCAAGCAGTGTAAGGCTCCATAGCAACATAATTCTTAGGCCCCAACTCATTCCTTCCTTTCCTATGAATCTTGCGCCAAGCGCGGACCATCCTAGCTTTCAAGCCTTGGGGATCTTTACCCTCCTGAAAGAACACACCCTCTAACAGAATGTTATTGGGTTTATCCTTTAGGGGGAACCCAAGCTGACGACGCGCCAAAACAGGGTTGTAATTAATCCCACCACATGTACCAAGAAGAGGCACATTGGAGAATTCACCACAAGAGTCGATAATCTGCACGCCATCATACACACGGTTGTACCAAGAGATATCATCATTAGTGAGAGACATAAGTCTCATGGACCACCGTAGACATCCCTTGTTCTCCTTGAAGGCGATTGTCTGTGGTAAGTGAGAAATAAACCACTTATACAACAGAGGCAAACAACACACAATGGCACCACCACCTTTTGCATTCCTCATATGCAAAGAAAAATAAGTATCACCCAACAGAGTCGGAACGGGATTAAGAGTAGAGAAAATCCTAATAGCGTTCACATCCACAAACTTGTCGATGTTGGGGAATAACACTAACCCATAGATGAGAAGTACAAATATGGCCTCAAAGGCGTCCTCACTCATGGCCTTCCCATACATAACAGCTTGAGCAATGAGGAACAGAAGGGAGACCTTGAATTCCACCTTTGGTAGTCATATGAGCACCAACCAGATTTTCATCTATATGCAACATGTCAGCTATCTCTCGAGAAGTAGGAATACTCTCTAAGCCACTGAACGACAACTGGTCTAGAATAGGTATACCCACAAGATAGGCATACTCCTCAAGCGTAGGCAAAAGCTGAAAATCCGGAAATGTGAAGCAACGGTACAAAGGATCATAAAACTGCACCAATACACTCATCAACCCTTCATCCACCTGAGTAGTCAGAAGAGGAAGAAGCTTCCCAAAACGAGCCTTGAAACCCAAGGGATCTAATACATAGGATGTCAAATTCCTTAGCTCTTTCAAATCTGGTTGCCTGAAGCTGTACTTCTTTGTATTCCTTCTTTGTCTTTCCATGTCTGAAAATTTGCAAATAGACCTCTTAAGTTCCTTGAAAACTTTCTTATTATCTCGATGGTATGGATGCAAATGAATGCATGAATGCATGAATGCAACAAACAGACTCAAGGATCAAGCAAAGCACACCAAACAAAGGTCATGGGATGGATCATATTATCCTTAATATCAATCATCCATTTTGGCGGATTATGATTTACACCTTATCAACACCCAAGTTCCATTGATATTAAGGATACATGAACGGATCAACCATGAATCAAGGGTTTGTTGCAAGTCACGAGCATGGAGTCTCGGTTTAGGACCACCCAAAGGGGGTGTACTAGGTTTTAACATGCCAAACATGTTCTACAAGAGGTTCCCATAGTCATAATCCCATCTTTCGGATAATATCAGATAAACGACTACTCGTATTCCAAAAATATTCTCAAGAGAGACTCTTATGAGCGTAGTATCGCGTAACAATCGTATCAAATCTTGCACTTGAACGAATTTCACACTACATCCTAAGAATAGGCCAAGATGGGCTTGGTAACTAAGGTCCTTGGTTTCTAAGGTCCATATTGGAAAGAGTAATGTCTAACCACAACTACTTGTGTGACATTATTGATCCCAACATGACCTCCACCAAGTGAATGGGCTTGCAAGTCAACTTGCTAAGGAATAACTCCACACAAGTCAACAAGACTATGCCATTATCCTATCTTAAGTGCACTCGAGTTCGGGTATAGAACTCATCTCACAAAAATCACCAAGCATACAAGGAATTAATATTCAAGCAAATCAATCATTACATACAATACAGTAATCCTAAATTGCACAAAAATATGTCATAAAACAATACAATACAACAAATATAAAAAGTAGGTAAAACCCACTAGGCAAATGTTCCCCAGCAGAGTCGCCACTTTTCTGTAGCGGGGTATTCGTTACCATTGGAGATATTGACTAAATCTAAGGTAAACCATACAAGTCGAGTCGCCACCGCACTTCTATTTATCCAAAGGAATGGTTAGAAAGCGAACAAAAACCTAAAAGTTTTATCGAATCAAAAACTAGTAAAAGAGTCAGAGATCTGGGTAAGGGGGTTAGTTATGCAATGGGAAGGTGTTAGGCACCCAAAACATCCTAGGTACTCCTAGGGAGCCCTTTTCACATTGGTTGTAAGGTTGGTATTTTTTGTGAAAAATTGTTTGTGCAAACATGATTGAAGGGATGAGAAGAGAATGTACAAGTTATTTACAATTTTTGTGTTTGGATGGATAAACTCATTGCCTACGTACCATCTTAAAAAAGATTAGGATCAAAACCTCGTAGTTCGGGGTAAAAATCTCAAAATGAGTTGGTGAATTGATTGGTCCAAAAGCCTTAAGGTCTTTTGTTATCCAAGGGAGAAAACTCAACCTAAAACCACAAATCCACCATGTGAGGATAGCTTCAACATGCTAGTGAGGGGTTAACCCTATAATAAGCATGGAAGACTCATTGTCCATCACTAAGGATAAAGGTGAGTATTACATCTTCCTCAAGGATAACTCAAACCTAATAGCTAAAGGTTATGGAAAAATTGACTAAGGAAGTGGCCATTGAAACCACAAAAGCATTTTAATGAGTTATATTTACCAATGAAAAGTATGTACAAAATATGGTCAAAGTTGCTTTAAAAGTTCGATTAAAAAATAAGTGTTATAAAAAGAAAGTTTGAAAATAAAAAGCATAAGGCTTAGGTTTCTAATGTTTGAAAAGAAGTGTTAATTGTTTGCACAAAAGCTTTGGCTTGGGTTAGAGTGGAGGGAAGAAGAAGAATGGCTAAAGTCCTAATCATACAAGAGATAAGGGATAAGAAACAAGACCACAAACGGAGTTCCTCTCTTGAGATCATATGGGTGATCCAAGTAGCTCTCATCCTTTGGAATAAGCAATCACATAAGCATAACTCAAGCAATCAACAATCAAATGAACTCTTGAAAAGGGCTCCTCAATGTATCTTGAATCTCTCTCTCTTAGAAACTCATTGTAATGGTTCCTCAATTTAGCTCAAAGTTGGAATCCCTAGCACAAGAACACACACATCAAAAGGTTCCATCAAAACAAACAATGAATGGACAAGAAGAGTTTAGAAGTTGGTCCTTTCAAATCCATCTTCAACATTAAGGTCCTTTTACTCCAATTTGCATAGGGGAAGTCCTAGAAACTAAGTCCATTTGTCCATTTCTTTGCATTTGGTCCACAATAATCAAAACAAAGCACAAGCATAATAATATATACACAATTATGTGCTCAAGTGAGCAAAAGGCAAATTGCATTAACATAAACATGTGCTCAAATGAGCAAAGGAAAAAGCAAATGAATAATATGTACAAGAATAGTAAATTGCATAAATATAAAGTGCAAAAAGTAAATGTTAATGGTTAATAGTTAGTGTTAGTAGTTAGTGTGCCATAAGGCAAATTTAGCGCTATGTTAAGCAATCGTAATTGGACTTATGTAGAAGTCACAACTATCTGAGGTCGGTCAATAATAATGTAGGCAACAACACAAGTTAGAAGTCTTGATTAGTGAACCAAGTTCCAACAACTTGCCATGCCAAAAAGAAGAGAATTGATCTTGTATTGGTTTAAGTCCTTTGCATGATTCAGGAAGCAACCTATCCTTAATGCAAAGCCATTCACTTGATCATATGATCAAGATGAATTAGATTTGAATTAAGGAAGATTAAACCTTCCTAATCAATGCTAACTTATCAACCCTTAACTCATTGATCAAAAAGATAAAAGAAGAAGAAGAAGGAGATGGATAATGGAAATGGAAAATGGAAAGAATAAAGTGCATTAAATGAGATAGAATGTACCAATCAACAAGTGTTGACCAATTACATTGAGGATCATGGTCAACCAATCAAAACAGAAGTGAGATGAAGATTGAAGGTCAAGAAATGAACAAAATATTTTTGGCATTTTTTTTAATATTTAAAATAAACTTGAATTAAAATAATAAAGAAAGGTCAAACTTCAAAATCACTCCAAATCAACCTTGAAAGGTCCAAGTGATTTATCCCAAATTCAACAAGGTCAAACAAAGTTTGAAATTTTTTTTTAGCATTTTTAAAAGTCAGAAACTATTTTTAATCAATTAAAAAATGAATAAAAATAACCTAATTGAACTAAAATCTCAAATAAATCTCAAATCAATTAAAAAATTGATGAGAATATTTTTCATAGATCCATCATCATTCAATTAGGTTAGGAAAATAATTTTGTATTTTTTGAATATCAAAAACTATTTAAAATGAATTAAAAATAACCAGAAAAGAGAAAATTCACAAAAAATACCAAATGACAAAATAAAAAATATTAAAAATCATTTTTAGAAACTAGAATTAAAATGGAGAAGAATGCAATTGGTTCCATATTTTTTGGATTAAAAATAAAGAAGTTATGAATTTTTGAAAATAAAGGAAATAAAAGAAATTAAAACAGAAATTTGAAAAATCAAAAAAACAAGGAGCGTCTGATCAAGCCTCATTAATTGACGTGGCTGATCAGACGCTCCAGGAGCGCGCTTCCACCATACGTCCAAGTCAAAGCGAAACACAAGGTATTAAAATAAGTCATATGAAGCAAAGGCCAGGATTAGATCGTGGTCAATGGATCCAAGGGCCATGAGGCCATCCACGTGTGGACGGTGGTGGAAACCACCGTCTTCTCCGGTGAGAAGCCAAAATCCGGCCACCAGTTGCAGGTTTTCAAACCTCAACCAAACCACACGATCCTTATATCAAAATGAAGTTGGGGTGATGTACATCACCCCTGTAACCTTGAATTGCACTCAAACTTTCTATAGAATAAGAAATCCGAGTTGGAAGATTCAGGTACAAAAACTGCAGTTCATTAAAACACAAAATTAAATCCACCAATGGCTTGCCTCTCAAGTGAGGACTTCAGAAAACACATTGGCCAGGCAAATAGATCATGGAACAAGGAGATTCGAAGCAAAAATCAGTTGAACCATACCTTTGGATTGTGAAGATTTGAGTTGATTACCTTGCTTCCTTTTGCAAAACAGAAGTTCAATGGACTGTAGGATGAAGGTCTAGGAACTTTAGATCTAAGGATTCAACCAGATTTAGTTGAATTTTAGATCTGAAAAATTTGAAGAAAAGTGAAAGAGTTCCTTTGGTAATGGCTATGGATTCAGTTGTGCAGCATATCAGGCGCCATTAGGTTGATTTTTTGAGTGAGCAAGCATGTTTATTTATAGTGGAAGCTGATGCAAGGAGGTGGAAAACTCGTGTGCATGGCAAGAGGATATTCTTTGCATGGGCTTGCATGATCATGTAGCAGACCCAAATCCAATGCCAAATGCAATCTGAAGTATAATTGAGCTGAAATGGACGTGTAGTTGGCAATGCATAAGCTTGTGTAATGAATTTTCACATGGTTTCCAAAAATGCACACATAACTTTCCCCTCTTCGAAAATACCTCTTACCAAAATGAAACATGGCCTTGTGGGTAATGGTTGGGAAGGTTTTGACATAAGGAACAAATGTCATGTTGGACTAAAACTCATTTCAAGTGTGGAAATTAGTGAATTTTGAGTTTAAAGTGTAAGGTGCAAAACATGCAAAGGTGAGGTTTCCAAATTTGGCCAATGTTCAAGCCCCTCTGTTTTGATGATGCAAGCCCCAAATGGAAAAACCTCCAACATCAAAGTTGTATATCTCTTCAAGACAATCAAAATGGACTTAAAGTTTGCATCATTTGGAGTTTTGATGAAGAAGTTATAGGCACTTGAAGTTAGACTTTTTTGCCTTTCAATGCATTTGGTCCAACGTGACCTATAATGTTTTGCATTATCACATGTATTTCCTTTGAGATTTTGAAATTTTGTTCAACATAAAATTTTAAGTAGACATCTTAAACTTTCCAAGTCATTTGATCCCACCTCAAAATCATAAAAAATGAATGAGTTATGTTCTTGTGAAGTTGACCCAAAATTAGGGTTTCAGTCAAAATGACCTATAATGTCTTGGAATGGATGATGACCTTCCAAGATTCATATCAATTTTAGATGAACATGAAAGTTGTTCATATTATCCTTAAGAACAATTTTTATTTTAGGATCATCTCCATTTGACCAACACATAAAAAGTTAGGTCTCAATGCATTCCAGAATAGTCAGATGAATTGACTGATCAACTTCTCAAGTCCATAACTCACATCTTGATGAATTGATGATTGAGGGCACTCAAATAAGTTCAAATATGCATGAAATGATGAATTAAAGAACTTCCCTTGATTGTATTTGACCATGGGCTGAGGTTGCTTCAAGAGCAAGGCATTGTAGGTACACAGATGAATTAGGGTTTCCTTGAGAAACAAAACCTCAAACCCTTTGACTTGCTTTGATCAAAATGATGAATTGAGATACTTGGGAGGCATATTTGATGGATGAGAGCTTTGGGAACCATTACCATGCTTGCTTTCATCTTCTCTTGACAATGTCTTTGCACAAATGATCTCATAGGAGCTCTTGACCTTGTGATTGCTCAAGCTACAAACAAAAGATGTTAGTGACATATTTTTGTGATTTTGGTTAGTAAATAAAATGAGAAAATCAATAATATACAATTCAAGCATGCTTGGTGATCTCAAACCACTCACAAGGATTCCCACCCAAAGGCAAAGGGAACCAAGATGCTCATGATCCTTGAGGCTTTGCAAATGCAATGTTATGATGCCATGAGGGATCTTAGGGACAAAATTGGGGTTCTACACGGCCGAGAAAACCTATGACTTGCTTCTCAGTTTTGGGCACATGCATTTCTTATATTGCTTTGACCTTGGCAGGATCAACCTCAATACCCTTCTCACTGACAATAAAGCCTAACAACTTACCAGAACAAACACCGAAAGTACACTTATTGGGATTCAAGCGGAGTTTGTACTTCCTCAAACGCTGGAATAACTTCAATAAATGCTTAACATGTTCTTCTTCATCACTTGATATGGAAATCATATCATCAATATAAACTTCAATTTCTTTGTGCATCATATCATGAAAAAGAGTGGTCATAGCTCTCTGGTATGTTGCACCAACATTCTTTAAACCGAAAGGCATCACTCTATAACAAAATGTTCCCCAGGGTGTAATGAATGTGCTCTTCTCCATATCTTCAGGTGCCATCTTGATTTGATTATAACCAGAAAATCCATCCATAAACGAAAAGACTTTGAATTTAGTTGTATTTTCTACCAACATGTCAAATGTGTGGCAGAGGAAAATCATCTTTCATACTAGCTTTGTTCAAATCTCTATAATCGACACACATGAGGACTTTTCTATGCTTCTTTGGCACAGGCACAATATTGGCCACCCACTACGGATACTCTGAGGTTACAAGAAAACCAACATCAATCTGCTTTTTCACTTCCTCTTTGATCTTAACTGCCATATCGGGATGAGTTCTCCTCAACTTCTGCTTGATCGGCGGGCATTCTGGCTTCAACGGCAACCTATGCTCCATAATCTCGGAATCCAAACCAGGGATGTCTTGATAGGACCAAGCAAACACATATGAATACTCTCTAAGAAGATCAATCAACCCCTTCTTAGCCTCTAGACACAGTTGAGACCCAATCTTGACTTCCTTCACATCAACTTCAGAACCCAAGTTGACTAGTTCAATCTGCTATTCGAACGGCTGAATGGCTTTTTCCTCGTGCTCAAGTAAACGAGATAACTCATCAGATACTTCTTTATCATCAGTCTCTTCCTCAGCTTCGAACACAGGGAAATAAAAGTTTGGAGGGGGAGTAGGATCATTGTATTCAATGGGTTTGAGAACCAACCTACATAATGATTTGATATTTTGATTTTAGAGAACTGAATTGTGACCAAATATTATGCAGATGGAAGATTATTATTTATTTATGTTTTTTGTGATCATCATTTTCAGAAAAGCAAAAAGTAAAAAATAAAACATCATAGATGTGTATGAATAAAATTGTATTTTATTGATGATAATTGAAATGCCCAACAATGTTCACTTCTCCCTTAGGCATAGGAGAAGTATTTTTCTTAAAATGAAAAACAAATTACTTAGAGCGATGAATAACAGTAGGGACATCAACATCAACCCAATTGTTGCACGTCTGGCCATGTGTCACAAAGTTGGTGCAAGTCTCGTCTTCATCGTCCTCAATCACAGCAGTTGAGTGTTGATCATTCTCATGAATGAACCCTCCACTACGGAAACTCAGTTGCACATCTTCAGCTTTGATGTTGAATGGCCCTGGTTGAAATCCCAATCCATCCTTATTCTTGTTCTCAACGATCTCTATCACACGGCCCCACTGATCATTGTTGCCAACCTCAATAGCCTTTTGTGCATCTTTTAGAGAGGACATAGGTGCCCCAGTTTTCTTCTCTTTAGCAATAGACAAGACTTAGAACGGCGTTCCAACCTCCTCCTCAACTTCAACATAAGAAAAAGATGACAAATTGCTCACCAATAGTGCCTTCTCTCCACCAACAATGATAAGCTTGTCGTTCTTCATAAATTTTAGCTTTTGGTGTAGAGTAAACGTCACTGCTCCAGCTTCATGAATCCATGGCCTTCCCAATAAACAACTGTAGGTCGGGTGGATATCCATTACTTGGAAAGTAATTTGGAAATCACTCGGACCTATCTTAACTGGAAGGTCCATTTCACCAATGACGGTCTTACGAGAACCATCAAACGCTTTGACAATCACGCCACTGAATCTCATTGGGGCGCCTTGGTAGGAAATTCTTGACAAAGTTGACTTTGGATGTACATTCAAAGATGACCCAGTGTCAATCAGTACATTGGACAGAGCGTCCTCCTTACAGTTCATTGAAATGTGTAGCGCCAAATTGTGATTTATGCCTTCCTCAGGAAGCTCTTCATCAAAAAAGCTCAGATTATTGCAAGAAGTAATATTGGCAACGATGTGATCAAACTGATCCGCAGTAACATCATGCTCTACATAAGCCTGTTTAAGCACTTTCTGCAATGCCTCCCTATGTGCCTCAGAGTTCATCAATAATGACAGCATAGAGATCTTTTTTGGGGTTTTGAGCAGCTACTCCACCATATTAAACTCACTCCTCTTTATCAATTTCAAAATTTCATCATCATCACTAGCCTTCAGTTTGCTGGATCCACCAGACTGACACACTGAAGTGCTAACCGAATTTGCTACTGGAATTTCTGCTTTTTTAGTTGCTGCAACATCATCTACCTCCTTCGGAAAAACCGGACCAAACACACGACCACTACGGGTCACCTTTGCAATATTAGCAACATTTACGACAGAATCTACAACTGGTATAGGAACCTCTTGACCATTCTCAACCATTGTGGCATTATACTGATAAGGCACAAATTTATCAGATGCATACGGAACAGGGCCCGCTAACTGTATTACCAACGGCGATACTGATCTATTAACATTATTGTTGTCGTTGCTGCTATCGAACTTGATAACTACCCGCTCATGGGTCTTAAACACCGACACAATCACATTCACATCATTTACATCTCTCGACTGAAAAATCTGGATAAGCCCATCATCTATCAATCTTTGAATATCCCTCTTGACAATAACACATCCACGAGGGTTCACACTACAGATTACACTACCATCATGGTCATGCTCACAGTCACTGACCAAACATATATCCTTATGAATTTCCACCAAATATTGTGTGATATGGCGAACATCGTAAACCTTATACTCACCAGGACAACCATCTACCATATTGAAACAAGCATTCCCATGAGCATGCAACAGATTAACTTTCACATTAGGCACTCGGTCCTCAAAGGACACCATCCCACTCTTCACAAGCTTTTGTACTTTATACTTCAACGGGGAACAATTTTCTATGTCGTGGCCAAGGGATCCCTGGTGAAAGGCATAACGAAGTTCAGGTTTAAACCACCTTGGAAGTGGCTCGGGAATTTGTGGAGGATTTCTGGGTTGAATGAGGTTCTTGAGAACCAAAGATGGATATAATTCTGCATAGGACATAGAATAGGGTCAAAGGAGACCTTCTTCCTCTCAAAAATTTACTGGTTATTATTGTTGTTGTTGTAGTTGGTTCTTTGTTGTGGTTGTTGTTGACGTTGTTGTTATTGAATCGGAACATATTGATTGTTGGAATTATTGGAAAACACAGGAATTACTGATGAAACTTGATGCTGATGTTGACGAGGTTGAGGACTCTTTCTGACATGAGGCCTCCTCTTCCTCCCCACAGTAACTAAATTAGTTGCCCCGTCCTTCCTCTTAGAGAAACTACCTCTATACTTCTTGCTAGACGGTGCTTCTTCTTTAGACAGACGACCCTCACAGACTCCTTCTTCTAACCTCATCCCCATGTTTACCATTTCGGTAAAATCATTGGGGGAACTGGCAATCATACATTCGTAATAAAACGAACTCAACGTCTTCAGGGACATCTTCGTCATTTCTTTTTCTTCCAATGGCGGACTAATCTGGGCAGCAAGTTCCCTTCACCTCTGAGCATACTCTTTGAATGTCTCCTAATCTTTTTGAGACATAGACCTCAGCTGGTCTCTATCAGGCTCCATATCAACTTTCTATTTGTATTGCTTGACAAAGGCTTCACCTAATTCGTTGAAAGTACAGATGCTTGCACTGTCCAACCCCATATACCATCTCAAAGCAGCACCAGTCAAACTGTCTTGGAAGTAGTGAATCAGTAACTGATCATTATCAGTTTGAGTTGACATTTTTCTGACGTACATCATAAGATGACTTAGTGGACAAGTGTTTCCTTTAAACTTTTCAAAGTCAGGAACCTTGAACTTCATCGGGATTTTCACATTAGGCACTAGGCAGAGCTCAACAACACTCTTCCCAAACAAGTCTTTTCCTATCAGAGTCTTCAACTCTTTACGCAACTCGAGGAACTGATCCTTCATTTCATCCATCTTCTTATACACATATAGGCCCGCAGATGGATCATAATGTTAGATGGTGTCCTCAACACGAGGCAAAGTATGAACAACTGGAGGCGGCATTGACATGACCGGGCTAGATACCGGTAGAGAGACAAAAGTGGGTGCATACCCTTCTGGCATAAAGTTTGATGGCATTTACCAAGGGAATCTAGGAGGCATGGAGGGACCAGATTGGCTGGCAGCAACAAGAACAGTTGAGGTAGCAACCTCAAAAATAATAGTCCTCTGGGGAGGAGTTGTAGGAGTTGGTGAAGACTGGTTCTGTGCAACAATGATAGATTCCATCAGTGCTGTCAACCTGGAAATCTCATCCTTCAGCTTTCTATTCTCTTACTCCAAATGTTCCATGATTCTCGGTTGATTAGCACGGGTGTTGTATCCGTGAGTCAGCTTGGCTGAAGCACAGAAGAATAATCGATAAGACATCTGGCGGAAGAAAACCTGTAATGCAAATGATGCATGAAATGCAATGTTTTTAAATTTCAATGAACATATGAAGTTTTATCTGCAAATATTAGATAATAACATTAGTAACAATTTGACTGACCATAAAATCTCTTTTTATTCATAAAATTTGGAAGGATTACACTAAGTACAATTTCAGAAACCAAAATACAAATTCAAGAGAAAAGGAAACTAATCATCCTAAGGATCCCTTAGCAACGGTATCAGATAATCTGGCTGCGGACACGTACTTCTTTCGGATGCGGCGAATCTCAGACTCAAAAGAGGTCTTCATCTGGGCTTTCTCAAGGACAAGCTGATCAACAATCTTCTTCCAAGCGCCAGAAGGTTGAGGCATGCTGGAGGAAGGTAGGCCCTCAGGCTTTCTCTGTATTTTTATGGCTCAGTCTTCAAGAATTTCAATAAGTGCGTCTTTGTCTTTTGACTCAAGCTTCAACTCTTCATGCTTTCGGCTCAAAGCATGGAACCGCTCTTCCCACATATCCTTTTCTTGCTTCATCTTGGCAAGTGCGTCTTCCAACTCCTCTACATCTTGGTTAGGGAGAGTTGATGGCTCATCCATAACCAAATACATAGGTCTTTCATAAGCATACAACATCTTCAGCTCCAAAGCTCTCTTCTTCACCCAATTAGTGTAAGCTTTCAAAGCTACACAGTTGCATGGACCAAGCTCGGATATTCCATTCCTATGCATATTATGCTAAGAATGTATCATTCTCTGCTTCAAACATTGGGGATCTTTACCCTCTTGATAGAAAAGACCTTCTAACTGAGTGTTATTAGGTTTATCTCTCAAGAGGAACCCAAGTTGACGACGAGCCAAAGCAGGGTTATAGTTATTTCCTCCTTGTGTACCAATGAGAGGCACATTAGAGAATTCGCCACAACTATCGATAATATCCAAGTTACTCAATGCAGAATCATACCAAACAATATCATTATTAGTGAGAGACATAAGTCTCTGAGACCTCGTAGACATTGCTTGTTCTCTAAGAAAGCATGCATCTGAGGCAAGTGCGAAATAAACCACTTGTACAGAAGAGAAACATAGCAAATAATAGTCCCACCACCCTTAGAATTCCTTAAATGCAACGAAAAATACATGTCACCCAACAGAGTAGGAACAGGATTCCCAATCAAGAAGATTCTAATGGCGTTAACATCAATAAATTCGTCAATGTTAGGGAACAAGGCTAAACCATAGATGAGCAATACAAAGATGGCTTCAAAAGCATCAATACTACCGGCTTGAGAAAAGACAGTAGCCTTACCAATGAGGAACTCAGAAGTCAACCCAAAAATACCTCCTTTCCTTATTCAATGATCCTTAATCCCAAATTTCTTCAGATGAAGAGCTTCAGCTATGATATGAGATCTGGGAATCTCCTCCAATCCACTAAAAGGCGCTTTGTCAGATACGGGTATTCTCAAGAGATGAGCATACTCCTCTAACGTAGGCATAAGTTGATAATCTGGAAAAGTGAAGCATCGGTAGAGAGGGTCATAAAACTGAACCAAAACACTTAGAAGTCCTTCAACCACATCAGTAGATATCACAGACAAAAGCTTCCCATGATGTTGCTTGAAATCCAAGGAATCTAATACAAAAGATGACAACTTCCTTAGCTCTTTCAAATCAGGACATTTGAAACTGTACTTCTTAGTGTTCCTTCGTCCATAATCCATGGTTTGAAAATATTTGCAAATAAGACCTTAGTTCCTTAAAATTTAATTTCTTTGATGAATGTCATGATGCGCATGTATGCATGAATGCAACAATTATAAACAAGGGATCACACAGGAGGCAAACACAAACAAAGGTCAAGGGATGAATCAAGTCATTATCAAGATCAATCATCCATTTTGGTGGATTATGGCTTTCACCTTATCAACACCCGAGTTCCATTGATATTGACAAGGCTTGATCGGATGAACCGAGAATCAAAGGGTTCGTTGTGAGTCATGAGCATGGACTCAGGTTAAGGACCATCCCAAAGGAGTGTACTAAGGATAAAAACATGTAGATCGTGTTCTAAAAATTTCCCGTAATCTTAATCCCATCTATCAGATATTATAGGTTACGATGACTGACTCATCAACCCATAATATTCTCAAGTGGAACTCGTCTGAGTGTAGTATCGCGTAACCATTGTTATCAGGTCTACACCTAGACAGTTTTCGCACTACGTCCTAAATAGGCCAAGTTAGGTTAAATGTTCTATGGTCCTCAGCTAATCAGAGAAAGTAATGCATATCCACAAATAACTTGTGTGACATCAGTAACTCCAAAAGGGTATCCACTAAGTAGATGGATCTCAATCTAACTTGTTAAGGACTACTTCACACAAGTCGAACATGACTATACCATCCTCCTATCTTAATTGCACTCAAGTTCAGGTTAGAACTTATCTCACCATTCAGAGATTACCAAGCACAACAGACAAATTATATCACACAAACAAATATACAGACATCAAGTATACAAATATATACACATAAAAAGTAGGCTAAACCCACTGAGGACTACTCCCCAACAAAGTCGCCACTTAATTTTTGCAGAGGTAAATTCATGACTATCAAGCTATGGATAAGCTTAACGTCAATAAAACCAGAGTCTCCACCGCACTTTTATTGTTTCCAAAGGAAAAAGGAAAAGTACGAACAAAACCCAAAGATAAGAAGTTTTAAAACCAAAACTAATAAAATGCCATAGAATACAGGTAAGGGGGTTGGTTACACAGAGGGAACGTGTTAGCACCCAAAGTGTCCTAGGTACTCCCAGGGAGCCCTTTTTTATGTGTATATGTGTTTTTGCTATAAAATGATGTTTGATAAAAAATAGAGTGTGGGGATGAGAAGAGAATTCATTGATTATATTTTTGTGTTTGACAAGAACTTTGGTCTTGTGCCTACGTACCAACATAAAAATGAGGGATCAAAACCTTGTAGTTCGTGGTAACAATTTCAAAATGAGTAAATTGCTTTTAATAAAATTTTAATTAAAAATAGGGGGCACAAAGGGCCAGAAATTTGAATGAGTGTTAGTTCTTTTTTGTCTTTTGAAATTTTAAGTCAATATGATTAAGTTCATTTACATATTGGATTTAAGAAAAAGGTTTGAAAATTCATTGGAATAAGGCCAAAGTTTCTAATCATTTAAACAAAGTCTAGGTTTGAAAACACGAGCAAAGAATGTTTTAGAAAAGGGGGAGAGATTTTGAAATTTAAGAATTGGGAGAAGATGAAGAGGCTAATCCTAATCATAAAATTAAGAGTTAAGAGTTGAAAAGATTTGACCAATGGGATGCAATCCAACAGACAAGAATGTCATATAGAAAACCCAATTTCCCTTTGGACTTTGAATCAAGCAATAATCAATCAAGCAATTAGCAATATCAGACATCATGAAGATCAAGGCATCAAATAAAGATGGCCACATCCAACCAAGCAAATCCCATAGTTAGCAGTCTTCTTTGTCTTCTCATGTATCAGATGAAATACTCTTTGATCTACTCAAAATAAGACATTAGACACAAGATCAAAATAACAGTTGGCATCAAGACAATGTAGCAGATGAGTTCATATAAATCCCAAGACTTGCATCAGATGAAGGCTCAGTTTACAATAACTTGGTCTCAGAATGTTGGCATTAGCCAAGTCCTTTTTACATAGGAAATGTTGTCTAATCCTAAGTCCAAAAGTTCAGATCAAGATCAACAGTCCACCAAACATTTTTTAGGGGTTTTGTTGTTTATTAAGTATTTTAAGGTCCTAAGACCACAAACAAAATCAAAATACACAAACAAATATATACAATCACAAGATATGGCTCAAATGAGCAAAGTGAAAATGGCATAAACATAAACAAGTTTAATGAAATGTAAATGGCAATGAATGACAAATGACTAGAAATTAAATTACATAAAGTAAATGACTTAAAAGTAAAGAAATATTAACAATAGTTAGTCAAGTGTTAGTCAAAGATAATTGGATATTAGTAGGGTTTTTCTTTTTAATTGATTAAGTCATTCTTTGGAGAACACTCAACCACTTATTCACAGACATGGATCCTTGAACCAAGACATCTTCCATAGGAAGGAAAAAAGTCCAAGTTTTCACACAATACCATAAAAGATGGGAGACTTACAATCTCACTTAATAGAATGTTATGCCTTTAAGGTCAAAATTTAGCTATGTGTTAAGCAATCGTAATTGGACTTATGTAGAAGTCACAACTATCTGAGGTCGGCCAATAAAAATTTAGGTGTTAATGCATGTCAGAGATTTGGTATAATGAACCAAACTCCTAAAACATACCACACACTAAAAGAAAATATTAAGAAGGATGGACCTATCTCATCCATACTTGTATTGGTTCATCTGACACAAGGTCATTGATGAACCAATTAGCCTTAGGATATTTGGGATTTCATTGGTCAATGAAAGGAATGGGAAAGAATGGGGATGAAGATGAAGGGGGGGGGGAGATAGAAACACAAATTGGTCATGGAAGGAATTTTATCAAATTAAAATCATTCATTCATTTTGGGAGATGAAATGTACATTTCATCAATCCCCTAAATCCAATGATTTTAATCCAACAAAAGTCAAATCAACCTTGACCAAGTCCTAAACAAATAATCAAACATCACAAAACCATAAAAATGGCTCAACATAATTTTTACACAATTAATCAATTAAAAATCAAATTAAAAATGCATTAAAATTCAATTTCATTTGGTCAAAACCTAAAATCTCTTCAAAACACCAAATAAATGGCCAAAAGATTTATCCTAGGTCAACCAAGGCCAAAGGACCTTAGACAATTTTTTTTATCATTTTTGAAATGTCAGAAGTATTTTTAAACAATTAAAAATATGCATAAAAACATTTACTTCATGAAAAATATCAAAATTAATCCAAAAATAATTTTAATTCAGAAAGTGAAAGAGAAAAATATTTAAAGACTTTTTGTGAAAGTCCCATATTTTTTGGATTAAAAATGAAATTATTATGAATTAAACAAAATAAAGCAATTAAATTAAAATTTAGAAAATAAAAGGAAACTGGAAAAAACGAGGGTCATCGGATCTCCCTCATTAATTGAGGTGGAAGATCTGATGGCCAAGCACATATCATCCACCATAGTCCACAATCAACACGCATGTACAAGTGGTAATTCAAACCAAAGGCTGAGATTAGATCCTTGGACCAAGATCAGATGGATGAGATGAAGCCAACTCACCACCGGAGCCCTAGCTCCGGTCATCTTCTCCGGTGATGACCACCGGACTGGTCCAACCTCAATTTCATGAAAAATGAAAAACAAGGACACTATTTTGAAGAGAAAGTGCTCAGGAGCTCGAATCTGGCCTTAATTTTCTCCAATTCCAAGTATATAAAAAGATACAGAAATTTGAATTGTGAGGATCATGAACTGAGTTGCTTCGATTTGACCTCAAAGCAACTCAATCTTCTTGCCTACATTGATAGGACTTCAGCCAACCAAAAATCACAAAGAATAGTGAAAAATTAAGGGAGAATCGAAGAGATGAAAATTCTGGAAAATTACCTTCGAGGGAGCTTCAACCTTGCTTGATCTTGGTCCCAATTGTGCTTGGCTTTGTTTCAGCAGCTTGTAGGAAGTGATTAAGATCATAAAATGGCTTAGACTATTGGAGTTTCAATCTCAAAACAGAATGAAATTTGAAGCTCGATTTTTAAATGAAAACCTTCAAGATTATCCTTTAATGGTGTGGGTTTGGATTGCGGGTTCAAAGCTTGGGCATGAGATCCTTAATTTTGAGCATGAAGGGTTGTATTTATAGGCATTGTGATTCATTTCCACACACTTCCAAATTTTGCCAAATTTTGCAGTTTTCATTGCATGCTTGCATGGCCATGTGATAGGCCCATCAAGTGATGTATTCAGGTCCAAAATTGCTTGTGAATCATGCTGAAATCATGTTATGTGGCCATGCATTTGAATTTTAAATGTGAAGGTGAAATTCATCCAATTGGTCCCTTGAAAAGAACCTATCCGCAAGTCCTTCATTCTTCGGCAAATGAGGTGATCTTGGACTCTTTGGAAAGGTGAGATCAAGGGGAAAAACTTTCATGTTTAAAAATTTCCATTTGAAGCTTGGATCATGATGAATTTTGAGGTGGAAGTTTGGAAATCAAACATGTTTAAAAAAATTCCAAGTACCACGTCAAATGTTCACTTCTTCCACCTTGAATAAATTTTGCTATGGGCTAAAAATGGAAAACGTTCCTTAATGAAAGTTGTATCCCTTTCAAACCTCTCCAATTTGGTCACAAATTTGACCTTATTTGGATTTGGCATGAAGGAGTTATGCATTTTAGAAGTTGAGGAAAATCACTTGTTCAATGGTAATGGCCCAAAATGACGTATAATGTTTCCTCTTGGCACATGCATTTGTAAGTTGAATTTTAACTTATGCCAAACATAAAAGTTGAAAAGGACATCTTGAATTTGATCATGAAACTTTAGTGGCTTTAATATCATAAAAATTTAGCAAGTTATGGTCTTTGGAAGTTGGCCTCCTAACTAGGGTTTAGACAAAATAACCTATAATCTTTCACCATAAAACATGACTTTCCAAGAAAAACTAGCTCTTGACTTCAACATGAAAGTTGTTAGGAATGTAATTATGAGTAACTTTTATCTTATAATAATTTTCATATAACAAAAATTGTAGGAGATAGGGTCTAAGGAACCCCAATTTTGACTAGTTGACTTTCTCTGATCAACCACCATGAACCAACTTGCTAATTTGACATTATCTTGATATTTGGGACTCATGGAGGATAATATATGTATAATATTATGTAATATGAAGTATACCTTTAAATATTTGATCAAATGTTGAAGAAACTTACTGAGGAAGTCACATAAGATACCCAAATGAATTAGGGTTTCCATGGCAAACAAGCTTCAAACTCTTGATGAATTCTTGATCAAAATGATATATGAGTACCATGGGGATCCATATATGATGTCTAGAGTCATTGTGAACCATCTCTTGATTTATATCCTTGCATTGATGGTCTTAAACCCTAGATATGAGCTTGATGGAGCATGGGTGAATGCACACACTACCTACAAAGGCAACAAACTAATACATTGACATATTTTTGGAATTTTGGTTTGTAAATAATGAAAAGCAGAGTATGATACAATCAAATATTCTTGGTGATCTCACCCAATGCAAACCCAATGAGTGAGGGGTAAGGAGGATGTCAAGGTGTGATCGCAATGCCAATGCATATGATGAGATAGCATGAGGGATCTTAGGGTCAAAATTGGGGTCTTACACTCTGCATGATCCATTTTTATCTGGTTATAACCTGAGAATCCATCCATGAAGGAGAATAGGGAGAACTGAGCGATGTTATCTACCAGTACATCGATATGCGGTAGTGGAAAGTCGTCCTTAAGACTTGCCCTATTCAAATCCCGATAATCTACACACATTCTGACCTTGCCATCTTTCTTTGGAACGGGAACAATGTTAGACATCCACTCTGGATATTTTGCAACAGCTAAGAACTCAGCATCAAGTTGTTTTATGATCTCTTCCCTTATTTTGAGAGACATGTATGGCATGGTTCTTTTTAATTTTTCTTAATTTGAGGACATTCTAATTTGAATGGTAATTTATGCACGACTATGTTTGTGTCTAATCCCGACATATCCTGGTATGACCAAGCAAACACATCTGAGTATTCATGTAAGAGCTCGATCAACCTTTTCTTGACTTCATCTTTCAAGGAAGCGCCGACCTTGACTTTTTTCTTGTTTTCTTCAGTACCCAGATTGATCATATCCACTGGTTCCTGATGAGGTTGGATTTCTTTGTCCTCTTGTTTTAGCAGTCTTGCTAACTCTTCTGACAGTTCACAATCGTCCTCATCAGCTTCTTCCGCTTGGTTAATTCGGAATTCAAAGTTATAAGGGATTATAGTAGTTTCATTTTCAATAGGTTCATTCATTAATCTGCATGAGGAATATATTTATATATTATTATATTTTGGATGATTTGATAGAAATGAAAGAGTATGAAAGGATGTTGTCGTTTTTGTAAAGAAGATTTAAAATGAAAGGAAATGATCTTGATTGAAAACAAAAATGGAATTTTATTCATAAATAAGTAATTGAAACGAAAGGGGACCCTACAAAGCTTATCCATTTTCTTTGGGCATAGCAAAGGACTGATTATTTTATTTTTTTAAACAGTAAATTACTTCAAACTGGAAGTCATCTTCGGGATCTCGATGGCCTTCCAATTGCTGAGAGGTATATTTGATGAACAATGACACACCAAGCTGGGCATCCCTTTTTATTCTTCTTCAACCACAGCCACTTGATCTTCATCCTTATATCCCACACTATGGAAGGGTTTTTTAAGTGTACCAAGTTTCTTCTAGTCTGTCTTCTGAACTCCTTCATTAGGTGGTTTGTAGCCCAGCCCGAGTTGATCCTTTTTCTCTGGTATCTCCAACATCTTGCCCCTGCCTTGGGTATCTCTACCCTTGATCAATTTTGACATCTTCTCCCATGGGGATATTGATTTTTATTTTCTTCAAATGACTGCTGCAATCTCCAAGGGTTGAAAACGTATTTACAATGTTTCTCCATCCGCTTCTATGTATCTGAAGGAAGAAAGGTGGCTAACAAACATGTCATCCCCCCCCCCCCCTTCGATGATTATTAGCTTATCGTCGATTATGAATTTCAACCTCTAGTGTAAGTTTGAAGTTACAACTCCTGCGGCATGGATCCAAGGTCGTCCTATGAGACAACTATAGGATGGGTTGATGTCCATCACTTGAAAAGTGACCATAAAGGCATGAGGCCCCACAGTTATTGGTAAATCAACTTCTCCAATTACCATCCTCTTTGAACAAACAAAAGTCTTGACCACCAAAGTACTGGCTTTCATGGAAGTTCTTACATTGTTCAACTTTCGCAAAGTATTATTAGGCATGTGATAACACTAAAATTTACCGTATTTTTGACTCCGATTTCACATGCATTCTAGTTGTTTTATTATAATTTTGTTGTGTTATTGCTATGTTTTCCTTTGTTTTCATGTTTTTACTTTAATCGGAGCCCCGATTGAGAAAAGGAGCGAAAAAGAGCCAAAAACCCTAAAAATTAGCATTTTGTTCTTGTGGCCTACCCCATGGCTGGCGCCATAGATCCTGCCATGACGTGTCCAAACTCAACTTCCCTCAACTCCCACGTTCCCCACTACCTCCACTAAGGCGCCTCATTTTGTGCTTGTGGCGGGCGCCATGGCCTTGTGGCGGGCGCCACAAGAGGAAAATAGTTTCCCTCCCATTTTCAAGTTGAAGGGCATCCAAGTCATTTCCATCTTTTTACTTGCTTATAAATAGAAACTCGAATTCACTTTTACAATCATCCAAACTTAGAGCAGAGGCAAACTCAGAGCAACTTTGTTTCACTTAGGCATATATTCAGTTTTATAAAGTGGTAATCGTTTCGCATTGGAGTGTTACCACAATTGTGTAATCGAGTCTGTGATAGAGTCTGTAATCGAGTTTGGAGCACTTTGGAAGGAAGTTAATCCTGCCGCCATTTTCATTTCCTCTTTGCAATTTATTCAACCCTCCGATTGGAGCAGGTTTTTATTACTTGTCTTTATCTTATTTATTTCCTCGCACTCGCTTTACTTTTATTTATTTCCTCGCTCTCGCTTTACTTTTATTTATTTCCTCGCACTCGCTTTACTTTTATTTATTTCCTCGCACTCGCTTTACTTTATTTATTTCCTCGCACTCGCTTTAAATTATTTATTTCTCGCACTCGCACTACTTTTATTTATTTCAATGCACTTTTACTTTACCATGTCTAACTAAATTTATAAGGTTAGAATGTAAGGATCGTAATTGAACCAGTAATCCGTACAATTGTTCGTAGAAACACTTAAGGGCTATTTTAACTTTCAACTTAAGTTTTCCCGCACTTCAATTCCGTTGGGTAAGATCGAAAGTCGTCCAACATCTTTTTAAACTTAATTGTTTTTAACTATTTCAAAAACAGCGAAAGCGCTTTGTTTAGTTCATTAGGAGATTTTAACATTTAGAAGAAAAGAGATTTTAAAACTATTTTTGGACGCGTTTATAAGTTTAGAGTCTGGTTCGTGAGAACCTCTTTTGGTTAAGAAATCCAGGTTATAATACTTTTCAACTTAGTCAAGATACTATATTTCTTAAAAATAGGTTTACTACTCTAACGCAATGCGCGCCTTTTTATAAGTGACAATAAGAGGGTTTGATTAGGAAGTACAACTCGGTTCTGAATACGCGAAAGCGACAGTTCCTGTTAAATTAGTTCTTTTCAAAGTAGCAAACACTGCCCATAAGTAGCTCTACTAGCAAGTACTTGGATTATCAATCGATTACGTGAATTACATTCGACCCTGTCTTTATTAATTAAATTCATTTCAACACTCTACTTTTTCATTGCATACTCCAAAAACACCTATTTTGATTGCCTTTGATAAACACCATAACAATAGATAACGATAGATTGACACTTGGTCTCTGTGGATTCGACAATCTTTTATATTACTCTGACACGTTCGTATACTTGCGAAAAGCACGCATCAGCATGACATTTAGAGATGATCCCGTGTCCACCAATACCCTTGATAGGAGACTATCTTGGCATTTGACAGAGATGTGTAAGGCTTTGTTATGAGCATGTCCCTCTGGTGGTAATTCATAGTTATTAAACCTCAAACAACTGTTATGTCTTGAGTAACATAGGCTTCGTTCAATATTTTCAATAAGGAATCTTTATGGGCTTTCGAGCTCAACAATAGAGATAATATGGATATTTTGGATGGTGTCTGGCTTAATTGGTCTACCACCTTGTAGTCGCTCTTTTTTACCAACCTTAAGACTTCCTCGACTTCTCCTTGAGGTATGGTCTTCCTAGAAGATTCGACTTCCTTCTCTTTTGAACTTTCAGGTGTCTTTTCTTTCATTTGTGGCTCAGGAGAAAATATTCTCCCGCTCCGGTCATGCCCCCCAATTCCAGCAATATTATTGACTGTTGGTTCTAGCACTATAGGTTTGTCTTCTACATATGTCGTAGAGTTGTAATTCCAAGGTACATGCTTAATGCTTTCGAATGGTAACGGTGCAGAAACATGGAAGACAATAGGGTCCTCTGTCTTTATAGGTATATGGAATGGAACTTGAGATGGAATTGGAATCGGTATTTGTACTGATGTTTTGGGAAGGCACTTGAAATGGTATTTGAAATGGTGCTGGAGTTTCCACTTGCGGGTAGGGGATCTCAAAAGGTATGTTCCCCTGAGATTCTATGAATGAGACATCTTCTAACTTCCTGGTACACCCGATTTAAACCAAACCTTCATTCATCATTTATTGAAGACGTTCCTTCATCTTCCCGCAAGTGTCTGGATTAAAGAGGAAAATTTTACATTTAGCATGCAACTCTTCGAATTCCTTGTAACCGATCAATTTCTCATGTATCTTTGACATGGGATTCTTCACCTGATCTACCATTTAGGTCAGAACAGTGTTGTCTAGTCCTTCCACCGCATTGATAGTTGGACCACCGTGTCCTGGCATTGGATTTCTTTTCACATTTGGACCCTCTGGAGTGAAAGAGATAATCTTGCGCTCCAATAAGTATTGTACCTTGAACTTGAGTGCCAAACACTTATCGGTAGTATGCCCTGGTGATTCGGCATGAAAGTCACATCTGGCATTAGCATCGTAACCACGGGGAAGCAGATTTGGTGGAGGTGTTAGAGGTTTAATCTCTACCAATCCATTTTGAATTAAGTATGGAAAAACCTGAGTATATGTTGTAGGTATGGGGTTGAATTCCTTCCACAGCCTTTATTGATCCCTCTGTGAGTACCCATTTTGTTGATTTTGTTGAGGCGGTGCTCTGGCCTGTTGTGCTTGAGGCCTAGAGTATGTCTGTTGTGGATACTGATTAGGACCCACTGCAGCTACGTAAGAATTGTAAGACACCTGAGAACTCCCTTCGAATGTGACAGTGTTGGTCTCATCTTTCTTCGAATTGTTACTGTTGGAGTACCTTTTGTTACTATGTTGATTGGAGGATGGTTTTCCAATCTTACTACTTTTCAAACCATTCTCAATTCTTTCCACAATTATTACCAAATCATCAAATCCGGTGGATACTAAACCGATCATCTTTTTGTAGTAAGGGCCTTGTAGAGTGCCCATGAACATGTCAACTAACTTGTTCTCCAAAAGTGGAGGTTGTACGCGGGAGGCCAACTCTCTCCACCTTTGGGCATACTTCTTGAAGGATTCACTTCCCTTTGGGGAAAGATTATGAATTTGCATATGATTGGGATCCATATCCAGGTTATATTTGTATTGTCTTAGGAAGACATTAGCTAGGTCCTCCCAAGTCTTGACATGGGTTCTTTCTAGCTGCATGTACCAGTCTAGGGAAGCCTTACTTAGGCTATCCTAGAAGCTATGCATCATTAGTTTCTCATTTGTTGCATAGGAAACCATTTTCCTGACGAATATCCTGATATGGTTCCTTGGGCAATTGAGTCCCTTGTACTTCTCAAAGTCAAGAGTTTTGAACTTTGGAGGTATGGTGATGTCTGGCACCAATCACATCCCCATAGCATCAACTCCGAAGATAATGAAGCCTTCAATCACTTTCAGTCTCTCTTCTAGGACTTCATATTTGTATTCAGTTCTTGTTTCCCCAATAGTGCCAACAGAGTGAGTAACTGGTTTGCTTTCTTTGACCATTCCCCTAGGATCTTCCTCCTCGTATTATTGGCTTAGGTCTACATAGTTGTCTTGCGAGATTGATATTTATACGGGACGAGATGCCCCATTATGAGAAATAGTTGGGGTAGACCCCTCAGGATGAAAAGCACCATACTTAGCTTCACCCCCTTGGATGTCAAAAGTAAACCCTTGTAGAGGGTTACCATCCCCAGGTAGGGGTGTGGGCGTGGGAGTAGTCTTCCTTTTATTAGTCTCAACTTCCATTTCCAACATGTTGGTAATGACTCTAGTGAGTTGATCCATCTTGTCCTTCATTTCCTCCATAGTTCATTTCACTGAGTCCATGAATACCCTAAGTGTTGCTTGGTTTTGTTCAAGTTGCTCCATGGCCTTCTTACATTGAGCTCGAGTTTGGAGAGTCAGGTTGTCACGTCTGAAGGTACTTGGAAAGTATGAGGAAAAGTGATTTTGTTTTCTTTTCAATGCATATGAAATGAGGTGTGCATGAATACATGATAATGTATTCAAAAATATTTCGTTTCTTATTTCTTCGGGGAACATTCAAAATCCATTGTCGCACATTTTTAGGAATATGAACACGATTGTAATATCATAGAAATAGCTTTATTTATAAATCCAAATAAAGGTTCTTACGGAGGCAATTCCCCACTTATAACAATACATCAAGTAATAACAAAAAAGACGAAAATATAAATTCTCAAAAGAAAATAAAAACTAGAGTGGTGCCTCCATGGCCCTTTTCAAGTAGGCCTTAAATTCTTTCAACATGACATCACATAGCCTGATAAACTTGATTACTTCTTGGGGAGTGTTGTGGAAGTTTGCCACGCCATCAACTCTTTTGAACATCCTAGAAATTTCTCGCACTAATTTGTTGGCGAACTCGGCTAGATTGGAATGTTCGATCCTCCATGCTTCAGCTCGGTCACCTTGTTCTTTAACAATGACCTGAGTAGCAACGGAGAGGTCCCTTAGGTTCTAGATTTCTCCCTCTAACTATGCAACCTAAGTTGTCAGGACCTCGTGATCTTGATTTTGAAAATTCACTTGTTCTCTTAGGTTCAGGATCTCTTGGTAGATCCTTCTCCAATTAAGTGACAGCATTTGCTCAACTTCTATTCCCAGTTGTCGTTGCCTAGCAGCAATAGCTTGGGACTTCGCAAGCTCCTCTTCGAATCCATGGATCTGAGTCATTACAACACTTTCTCTTTGCCTTTGTTCCCATACGACTAACTCACATGCCCTCTTCCACCTCCGACCTTCAACTTGGGCCTCTTTCAACCTACCATTGAGATTTTCAAAGTTAACTCCGGCACTGAATAAACCTCCTAAATGCTTTTTTATTTTACTTCTTTTGGTCCGGAGTTCCTCCATGTTCTCAAGGAGTTGTTTGTCCTTCTTCTCCAGGTCGTAGCTTATCTAGTTCTTTTGATAGGTCGAGTCATAGAGAATATGTTCTAGGTTTTCCTTATCTTATTCCAGCCTAGCAATAGTGGTTTTAAGACGATCGACCTCTTCAGTGGACACTGTAATTAGGTTAGGTATGTCTGGGACGTAAGCTGGAACAATTACGAAAGACAACTTAACTAGTCACACCCTTTCCTTAATCCAAGGGGTGTAGGACTCTTCGGATGAAGTATCCTTCCTTTTTGGCTTGTTGTCCTTGAAATGTGTTGGTTCTATGTGTTGGCAGCAATTTTGGTAAAACCTAGAGTGTTCACAAGTTGTCACAAGTGTTGTCTTGACATAAGATAGCATGTACCTGCAGGATGTTTAAGATGTGAATATGCAGGATTTTACTGAGATGTCAGACCCGATGTCATGACATCTGTATACAGAACATTCAGTCTGAATGTTATGTATTGTGTAATTGCATTTTTTATGCTAATCTATGTATGATTGATGAGATGATTGAACGCGCTCTTAATCAGTAATTACAACCAGATTGACTTATTTTCCAACGAGATATAATCAGCTGTCATGAGAAGATATGAATGGAAAATAGTTTTAGGGTTTTATGATGTCCAAGCCCAGCCAAATGCTTCTATATAAAGGACATGGAAAACCTGGTTTTATACACAAGAAATAACGAACGAAATATTGAGAGAGAATAAGGGTTTGAGTCTTGTGTGGTCGTGTGAATTGTAAGCCATTCATTCATCCATAGATGATTGAATTGGACTGATTTTTGAGTTGTAATTTGTCCACTCTAAGCTTTGAAGCATGAGTGTGTGTTTACTTGATTGAAGCTTTTAAGTAAGATCAAGTATGTGTCTTTGAAGAGTGTCTTCTTTTCATTGTAATTCTTGTTTTATATCACTGTTGTGATTGAGGGGGAGTGAGTAGGATCTCATATCTAAGAGTTCTTAGGTAGAAGTCACACAGGTAGAGATTAGGTGAAAAGACTGTAACTTGAAGTTGTTTACTGAGAGTCTTTGAACTAATTCTGTTTAGTGGATTTCCTTCCTGACTTGGTAGCCCCCGGACGTAGGTGAGTTTGCACCGAACTGGGTTAACAATTGCTTGTGTCTCTTGCATTACTGTTCTTTATCTCTTATCCTGTTTGTATTGTTCAGATATTAGTGTCGTGACATTACCTTCGACATCTCATATCTGATACCAGAATTTCAAAATGCACTTTTTCCCACACCCAAGTAACCTTCGTAAGCAGTTCTAGATAAGAAGCCTCTCCCCCATGCAAGATAAACTCCTCTATCTCATTTTCTTTAGGCCTCTTCCACATGGGGTGACCCAACTGTCTTAGAGTTAGTACATGATTGTAATTAATGCACCCCTTGGAACCAATGAGGGGTACATTGGGAAAATTCCCACAACTAATAATTATGTTCCTGGTGTTTATCTTCTTCGGATACTAGAGGATTGATCCTTCATTGAGGGATGTCAATTTTGGGGACCAAGTATGATTACCCTTGGTCTTTAATAGATGGATGTCCCTATAAAGATGTGAGGAAAACCATTGCTACAATAATGGAATGCAACAACGTAGTTACCTTTTCTCCCTATTATGATAGATGCTCATGGTATAGTAGATATCAGCGAGTAAAGTAGGCACTAGATCTATTTCTAGATTTTTCACAGCCCAAAAGATACTGATGGCAGCGTCATCCACAAAGTCCCTCACATTAGGGAAGAGGACTATCCCAAACATTATTAAAGCCACAACGTCAATATAAGACCCCCACCTTTCTGCCTCATCCATTCTCCGGGCTACCCCCTCCAGGTAACTCCGCCTGAGACCTTGGGCGTCCCTATCTTCTTTATAATGTGACACAAGGTCCTCAGGGGATATCGTTAAAGTCACAACCAAGTCTTTAGGCTTTATATTCTACCCCATTCACATGTAGGTTCCTTT
The DNA here is from genome assembly GCF_024323335.1 of Lathyrus oleraceus. Lineage (NCBI taxonomy): Eukaryota > Viridiplantae > Streptophyta > Magnoliopsida > Fabales > Fabaceae > Lathyrus > Lathyrus oleraceus. The sequence continues at coordinate 184,974,192 of NC_066581.1, forward strand.
TATGTTTTTGGGGACATTTACATATAACTCAAACTATTCTAGCGTGGGGGCTAGGAGAAAGTCTTGAAAGAGGAAGCACCGCAAAGGTTGATCGTAGAACTGAGCTAAGGCAGTGACTGCCTCTACCTTCACAGGGACTCTCAAGAGATCAATAATCACCCCATATTTGAGTTTAAACTTCCTCTAGATGGAGTTGGGCATCAACCCCTGAAGGATCTTTAAACTTTGGAGATCTGGCATGGTTGCCTTGATGCGGAGAGTTGTCTTTTTATTCATTTCCATTGAGTACCTACAATAGATTTTGAAATTCCCCAAAGGATGGTAAATTTATGTAAAAGCTTTATTTTGATGCTAATGGCATGATTATATGAATGTCTCTTAACTTTAAAGATATTTGTTGGGGTGGTCATGTAAGTATGCCTTATATTGGGTAGCCTGCTAAAGATTAGGTTGGATCTAAGGTTAGACTACCCAATCCCCTCACTTGTAGGATATAAAGCTTTAGGTAAGATAATAGTCCTAGAATCATGAATTATCCTTTTGTTTTACCGTGAGAAGGAGCAAGCCTTCCTACGATAATCCTTCGGGATAAGTCTCGCCTAGATGGGACCTTAGTAACGACCTTTGCAGGTTGATAACATAAGGTCACCATAAGTTAAAAGGGTTCTAGAAGAGGTCCCCAGAGTCATGGATCGAACTCAAAGTTCTATCATGAAGAAATGTTGGCCTTCTCATGATAAACCTTTTGAACTGATCTATTCTGGGCGGAATCGTCATCAAAGACCCTACGGGATGAAAACCTCGATGGCCGAGACAGGACAACCCCTTACTTAAGCTTATATTTTTCCTCGAGCTTGGATTTTAGCTTCTCACATAATATCAATCCCCACCAATGATATGATAGTTTAATAAGATAAGAGAATAATAAGGAGCATAAAAAGGAAAATAAATAAATGAGAAGCGGTAAACAAATAAAATAAATAAAATCAAGCAAACAAGGAAACACACAAAACCCTAAAACCGGAGGTTAGGATGGACTCTCTTTAGGGAAAGTATAAGAACTCCCCAGCAGAGTCGCCAGCTATCGCAGCTGGAAAAATGATAGAGTAACCATCATCCTTTATTCATTTCTAAGGAATATGGAAATAATGATAAAACCTAATAGTTAAGGTGAGATACTATATTTGGGAGTCATTTAGGTAAGGGGGAGGTGTTAGGCACCCCTTACCTCCATTGTATTCAATGGGATCCTCCTACAACTCTAGGGTTAGTGTATGTTTATTTACTTTAATATTTATTAATTATTTATCTACTTATTTACAGGAGGTATTACATTCAAATGGACGAGACACTTAAAAAGGATTTTTTATAATTGTACTCGCTAGAGTTCACAACTCTATGTCTACGTACCTCTATATTAGGCAAGGGATCAGAGTACCGTAGTTATTCTTGAAAATATTGGTTGGTTAGTGTTTTTTTATCCCTTTGAAAACTCTCACACATCGGGGCGGAGAAATATTTTTTTTAGAAAATGCCTCAATATACTAGGATAGAGGTCTTACAGTTTGAAGTGAAGCTGAATTGATTTTATCCCTTTATCCCTCGCAAAAAGTCTTATTTTTAATGATTTAAGAAAATAAAATAAGAATCATAGTTAGGTGATAACCCCTTATCCCGATTTAATTTTTGATAACCCCTTTTATCCTAAATCATACCACATGTCATTATCCCGTTTTAATTTGATAATACTATTTAATAACGATATATTAAATATAATATAATACAAAAATAAATCAAGTTAAAGATAATACTTTAAATAGGATGGCATAAGATATATCCATGTGTTTTTTTATCCCTTTGAAAACTCTCACACATCGGGGCGGAGAAATATTTTTTTTAGAAAATGCCTCAATATACTAGGATAGAGGTCTTACAGTTTGAAGTGAAGCTGAATTGATTTTATCCCTTTATCCCTCGCAAAAAGTCTTATTTTTAATGATTTAAGAAAATAAAATAAGAATCATAGTTAGGTGATAACCCCTTATCCCGATTTAATTTTTGATAACCCCTTTTATCCTAAATCATACCACATGTCATTATCCCGTTTTAATTTGATAATACTATTTAATAACGATATATTAAATATAATATAATACAAAAATAAATCAAGTTAAAGATAATACTTTAAATAGGATGGCATAAGATATATCCATTTTCCCAATTTTTATCCCATGTTACAACCCCTTAAAAACCTAAGTATCATCCCCGATTTTATCCCATAATTCATTATTTAATTAACCTTAATATAAATGATAAAACCTAATCAATTAAAATATTATCTTCACACTTAATTAATTAGATAAACATGTCACAAATTTAAAATAACAAAGGTTTAATTTTATTTTTTATTTGAATTAGTATTAACTCATAATTATTAATTAATCAAGTAATTTAATTAATTAAAAATTAAATGGATAAATCAAAATTTATAATTAATAAAAAATTTAGTGGATAGATCAAAGTTTATAATTAATTAAGTAATTAATTAACTAAAAATTAAATGGATAAATCGGAATTTAAAATTAATTAAGTAACTAATTAATTTAAATAAAACAAAAGGGGGTGTAGGTTAAACTAGGTCAGCAATTGGCTACCTAAATGAGGAAGTATATGTTGAACAACCTAAAGGATTCACAGATTCAAATCTTCCAAAGCATGTGTACAAGTTGAGGAAAGCCCTCTATGGTTTGAAACAAGCTCCTAGGACTTGGTATGATAGACTTACAGTGTTCCTCACTAACAATGGATACAGGAAGGGAGGTATTGACAAGACCCTATTTGTTAAGAATGAAGGAGGAAAACTCATGGTGGCTCAAATATATGTGGATGATATTGTGTTTGGTGGGATGTCAGATCAGATGGTCGAACATTTTGTTAAATAAATGCAGTCTGAATTTGAAATGAGCCTTGTTGGAGAGCTGACATATTTTCGTGGGCTACAAGTCAAGCAGATGGAAGATTCTATCTTTCTATCTCAAAGAAAATATGCCAAAAACATTGTTAAGAAGTTTGGCATGGAGAATGCAAGTCATAAAAGGACACCTGCTCCTACACATCTGAAAGTCTCCAAAGATGAAAATGGTGTTAGTGTAGATCAAAGTCTCTACAGAAGCATGATAGGAAGTCTGCTATATCTCACAGCAAGCAGACCTGACATTGATTTTGTTGTAGGTGTTTGTGCTAGATATCAAGCTGGACCAAAAGTCAGTCACATAAACCAAGTGAAAAGGATACTGAAATATGTCAATGGCACTAGTGACTATGGGATGTTGTACACTCATGGATCTGGATCTATGCTGACTGGATACTATGATGCTGACTGGGCTAGAAGTGCTGATGATAGGAAAAGCACATCAGGAGGATGTTTCTTCTTGGGGAACAACTTAATATCATGGTTTAGTAAGAAACAAAATTGTGTGTCCCTGTCCGCTGCTGAAGCTGAATACATAGCAGCTGGAAGTAGTTATTCTCAACTGGTTTGATGAAACAAATACTGACTGAATAGAATGTCACGCAAGATGTCATGACATTGTACTGTGATAACCTGAGTGCTATAAATATTTCTAAGAATCCTATTCAGCACAGCAGAACAAAACACATTGATATTCGTCATCATTTTATTAGAGAACTAGTGGAAGAGAAAATCATAGCCCTAGAGCATGTTACTATTGAAATAAAATTAGCTGATATATTTACAAAGGCTTTGGATGCTAATCAATTTGAATGTCTAAGAGGAAAATTAGGGATTTGTATCTATGAGAATTTATAGCAATTAATTTGGAACGGAAAAGGTAATAAAAATATTGTCTGCCCACTTAAAAGAAAGTGCCCCATTTATGGTAAATCATTACCTAGTATTGGAACTTCCATCTATAGCATTTTCACACGCAACCTCAGCTCAAACAGTTCCACCTTCCTCAAACTTCATCGACCTTCTCTGCTAGGGCAACAGAAATCCCTTCACAAGCTCAACAAGATGTCACAATATCTTTCACCTTCTAGTTCTAAAAACACCAAACCTGCGCACAAAGCTAGAACACTCTCTATGGATTTTCTAAATGAAGACATTTTGGAAGTGATTCCCCTATCAATCATCCCAAGCGATGCTCCTGGTCCATCCTCCACTGCAGGACATACTCAAGGTAACAATCCTGATAACCCTACCTCTAAAGATGACATGCATCATACTGATCGTGTCATTAGAAATCTTATCACGAGGATCCTAAATGAAGGACACTCTGTAAAGGGAGTTTCGACTCCTCTATCTAGAAGGGACCCTTCTCCTGAGGTTGGACCTCACAATGAGAAAGATGATGATTCATCTAGGTCTGAGAAAGATATTGCTGCAGAAGGATTGTGTTCTATAGGGAAAACCTTGCCTTGTAAGAAATCTGTAGATGCTTCTCAGTCTAAGAAGCATGACTCTGCTAAGAAGGTGATCGACTTGGAAGATGAGAGCTCAGATGATGAAGATGATAGCTTGCTTCATCACTTGAAGTCAAGTGTTGCTAAGAGAATGAAGACCAGGAAGGGTAGGTTTGTGGCTGAGATGATGACAGCCAAAACTGGTAAGAAAGTTACTGTTGTAGGCCATTCAAAGTCTTGGAGTAAAGTGGAAGTAAAGAAGAGAAAGGTAAGAGAAAGTTCTGATTCAGAGGAAGATGTTAAAGATGATGTCCCTGACATCTCTCCTGTCAAAAGGTCAACTGTTAGAAAATCTTCTGCTAAGGTTGCTGATGTACACTTGGGTAACATTTCCTTCCATCTTGAAGATGGTGCAGCAAAGTGGAAATTTGCAATCCAAATGAGAGTGGTTGTGGAAAGAGAACTGAGAAAGGATGATGTGGAGGTTAAGGAGGTCATGGACCTGATCAAGTCTGCTGGATTAATGAAAACTGTTAGTGGGTTATCTCAGTGTTTTGAAGGTCTTGTTAAAGAGTTTGTGGTGAACATCCCTGAGGACATTGTTGACAAGAACAACAAAGAGTTTTATAAGGTGTTTGTTAGAGGAAAGTGTGTGAAGTTTTCTCCAACTGTGATTAATAAGTTCCTAGGAAGAGGAACAGAAGGTGTTGTTGAACTAGAGGCCACATACAATGAAGTCTATAGGAAAATAACTGTTGGACGGGTCAAGGAGTGGCCAAGCAAGAAGCATCTCTCTGCTGGAAAACTAACTGTGAAATATGCTATCTTGCACAAGATAGGGTCAGCAAATTGGGTACCAACAAATCACATCTCTACAATCTCAAATGCTCTTGGAAGGCTCATATTTTCTATTGGAACCAAGCTTAATTTTGATTATGGTAGATTCATGTTTGAACAAATTGTCAAACATGCTTCTACAAATGCAGTGAAGCTGCTCATGGCTTTTCCCTCAATAATTTGTGGGATAATCCTAAGCCAGCAACCTGGAATTCTGAGCACAAGTGATATCCCTAGTAGAAGAAAACCTCTATTGTCAGTTCATTACAAATTATTTGAAGGCAGTCATGTCAATGACATTGTCATGACATCTGCTATGAAGAAGTCAGCCTCTCAAGGTGGTCTGATTACTGAACTGAAAGAGACCTGTAAGGAATTGGAGACTGGGATAAGGGTGGCTAAAGCTAGGAAAGAAGCTTTGGAGGTTCTGGTTAATAGCTTGGAGCAAGGAGATATGGATAATGTTGGTGAAGCCAAGGAAACAGATGCCCACACCTCTAGTGAGAGGTCTGAATCTCAAGATAAATTAAGTGGCAGTTCTGGGTCTGAAGCTGATGAAGATGCTAGCTCCTTTGACTGAGTGTTGGTGAAGATTGTTCCCCTTTTATGATGATGTGTTGTTTTGGATGCCTTGATGTTTGATGTTTTTTTGGTAGTCTTGTTTTGATGCCTTGATGTAATTTCTTGGGTTCTTTGTGATTTCTCTAGATTCCTTTTATCTTAGCTTATTTAGTTGTGTATATTTGTGGTTTTGTAACACCTGACAATATGTTTTAACATTCTATGTGACATTCTCTGTTGGACTAATTGACATTTATTTTGTCTCATTGGTCTCTTTGGTCTATTTTGACTAAAAAGGGGGAGATGTAGCTAAAGGAGAGCTGAAGTTAATATATGCTATGAAGTAGCTATGCTATAAATAGATGACAGATGCTGTTGAAAAGGATGTTTTGTGGAGTACAGGTGATGTTGAAGGAGATGTCAGATGGGGTGATGGATGTTACAGGTGTTGCTGAAGGAGATGTTTGTGTTGAACAGACTTAGGGGGAGAAAAAGCACTGATGTGTTTAATGTGTGTTTACTAGTTGCTATTATAGCTAGTAAATGCGTGGTTTATTACTTCTGTTGCTAAACTGCTGATATGTTTTTTTTGTACTCTTGTGAACAAATGGACTGATGTATGTTTTAGCCAAAATTTGCCAAAGGGGGAGTTTGTTGGTTCTATGTGTTGGCATCAATTTTGGTAAAACCTAGAGTGTTCACAAGTTATCACAAGTGTTGTCTTGACATAAGATAACATGTACCTGCAGGATGTTTAAGATGTGAATATGCAAGATTTTACTGAGATGTCAGACCCGATGTCATGACATCTGTATACAGAACATTCAGTCTGAAGGTTATGTATTGTGTGATTGTATTTTTTATGCTAATCTATGTATGATTAATGAGATAATTGAACGCGCTCTCAATCAGTAATTACACCAGATTGACTTATTTTCCAACGAGATATAATCAACTGTCATGAGAAGATATGAATGGAAAATAGTTTTAGGGTTTTATAATGTCCAAGCCCAGCCAAATGCTTCTATATAAAGGACATGGAAAACCTGGTTTTTTACACAAGAAATAACGAACGAAATATTGAGAGAGACTAAGGGTTTGAGTCTTGTGTGGTCGTGTGAATTGTAAGACATTCATTCATCCATAGATGATTGAATTGGACTGATTTTTGAGTTGTAATTTGTCCACTCTAAGCTTTGAAGCATGAGTGTGTATTTACTTGATTGAAGCTTTTAAGTAAGATCAAGTATGTGTCTTTGAAGAGTGTCTTCTTTTCATTGTAATTCTTGTTTTATATCACTGTTGTGATTGAGGGAGTGAGTAGGATCTCATATCTAAGAGTTCTTAGGTAGAAGTCACACGGGTAGAGATTAGGTGAAAAGACTATAACTTGAAGTTGTTTACTGAGAGTCTTTGAACTGATTCTGTTTAGTGGATTTCCTTCCTGGCTTGGTAGCCCCGAGACGTAGGTGAGTTTGCACCGAACTGGGTTAACAATTGCTTGTGTCTCTTGCATTACTGTTTTTTATCTCTTATCCTGTTTGTATTGTTCAGATATTAGTGTCGTGACATTACCTTCGACATCTCATATCTGATACCAGAATTTCAAAATGCACTTTTTCCCACACCCAAGTAACCTTCATAAGCAGTTCTAGATAAGAAGCCTCTCCCCCATGCAAGATAAACTCCTCTATCTCATTTTCTTTAGGCCTCTTCCACATGGGGTGACCCAACTGTCTTAGAGTTAGTACATGATTGTAATTAATGCACCCCTTGGAACTAATGAGGGGTACATTGGGAAAATTCCCACAACTAATAATTATGTTCCTGGTGTTTATCTTCTTCGGATACTAGAGGATTGATCCTTCATTGAGGGATGTCAATTTTGGGGACCAAGCATGATTACCCTTGGTCTTTAATAGATGGATGTCCCTATAAATATGTGAGGAAAACCATTGGTACAACAATGGAATGCAACAACGTAGTTACCTTTTCTCCCTATTATGATAGATGCTCATGGTATAGTAGATATCAGCGAGTAAAGCAGGCACTAGATCTATTTCTAGATTTTTCACAGCCCAAAAGATACTGATGGCAGCGTCATCCACAAAGTCCCTCACATTAGGGAAGAGGACTATCCCAAACATTATTAAAGCTACAACGTCAATATAAGACCCCCACCTTTCTGCCTCATCCATTCTCCGGGCTACCCCCTCCAGGTAACTCCGCCTGAGACCTTGGGCGTCCCTATCTTCTTTATAATGTGACACAAGGTCCTCAGGGGATATCGTTAAAGTCACAACCAAGTCTTTAGGCTTTATATTCTACCCCATTCCCATGTAGGTTCCTTTTATGTTTTTGGGGACATTTACATATAACTCAAACTATTCTAGCGTGGGGGCTAGGAGAAAGTCTTGAAAGAGGAAGCACCGCAAAGGTTGATCGTAGAACTGAGCTAAGGCAGTGACTGCCTCTACCTTCACAGGGACTCTCAAGAGATCAATAATCACCCCATATTTGAGTGTAAACTTCCTCTAGATGGAGTTGGGCATCAACCCCTGAAGGATCTTTAAACTTTGGAGATCTGGCATGGTTGCCTTGATGCGGAGAGTTGTCTTTTTATTCATTTCCATTGAGTACCTACAATAGATTTTGAAATTCCCCAAAGGATGGTAAATTTATGTAAAAGCTTTATTTTGATGCTAATGGCATGATTATATGAATGTCTCTTAACTTTAAAGATATTTGTTGGGGTGGTCATGTAAGTATGCCTTATATTGGCTAGGCTGCTAAAGATTAGGTTGGATCTAAGGTTAGACTACCCAATCCCCTCACTTGTAGGATATAAAGCTTTAGGTAAGATAATAGTCCTAGAATCATGAATTATCCCTTTGTTTTACCATGAGAAGGAGCAAGCCTTCCTACGATAATCCTTCGGGATAAGTCTCGACTAGATGGGACCTTAGTAACGACCTTTGCAGGTTGATAACATAAGGTCACCATAAGTTAAAAGGGTTCTAGAAGAGGTCCCTAGAGTCATGGATCGAACTCAAAGTTCTATCATGAAGAAATGTTGGCCTTCTCATGATAAACCTTTTGAACTGATCTATTCTGGGCGGAATCGTCATCAAAGACCCTACGGGATGAAAACCCCGGTGGCCGAGACAGGACAACCCCTTACTTAAGCTTATATTTTTCCTCGAGCTTGGGTTTTAGCTTCTCACATAATATCAATCCCCACCAATGATATGATAGTTTAATAAGATAAGAGAATAATAAGGAGCATAAAAAGGAAAATAAATAAATGAGAAGCGGTAAACAAATAAAATAAATAAAATCAAGCAAACAAGGAAACACACAAAACCCTAAAACCGGAGGTTAGGATGGATTCTCTTTAGGGAAAGTATAAGAACTCCCCAGCAGAGTCGCCAGCTATCGCAGCTGGAAAAATGACAGAGTAACCATCATCCTTTATTCATTTCTAAGGAATAGGGAAATAATGATAAAACCTAATAGTTAAGGTGAGATACTATATTTGGGAGTCATTTAGGTAAGGGGGAGGTGTTAGGCACCCCTTTACCTCCATTGTATTCAATGGGATCCTCCTACAACTCTAGGGTTAGTGTATGTTTATTTACTTTAATATTTATTAATTATTTATCTACTTATTTATAAGAGGTATTACATTCAAATGGACGAGACACCTAAAAATGATTTTTTATAATTGTACTCGCTAGAGTTCACAACTCTATGTCTACGTACCTCTATATTAGGCAAGGGATCAGAGTACCGTAGTTATTCTTGAAAATATTAGTTGGTTAGTTTTTTTTTATCCCTTTGAAAACTCTCACACATCGGGGCGGAGAAATGTTTTTTTTAGAAAATGCCTCAATACACTAGGATAGAGGTCTTACAGTTTGAAGTGAAGTTGAATTGATTTTATCCCTTTATCCCTCGCAAAAAATCTTATTTTTAATGATTTAAGAAAATAAAATAAGAATCATAGTTAGGTGATAACCCCTTATCCCGATTTAATTTTTGATAACCCCTTTTATCCTAAATCATACCACATGTCATTATCCCGTTTTAATTTGATAATACTATTTAATAACGATATATTAAATATAATATAATACAAAAATAAATCAAGTTAAAGATAATACTTTAAATAGGATGGCATAAGATATATCCATTTTCCCAATTTTTATCCCATGTTACAACCCCTTAAAACCCTAAGTATCATCCCCGATTTTATCCCATAATTCATTATTTAATTAACCTTAATATAAATGATAAAACCTAATCAATTAAAATATTATCTTCACACTTAATTAATTAGATAAACATGTCACAAATTTAAAATAACAAAGGTTTAATTTTATTTTTTATTTGAATTAGTATTAACTCATAATTATTAATTAATCAAGTAATTTAATTAATTAAAAATTAAATGGATAAATCAAAATTTATAATTAATAAAAAATTTAGTGGATAGATCAAAGTTTATAATTAATTAAGTAATTAATTAACTAAAAATTAAATGGATAAATCGGAATTTATAATTAATTAAGTAACTAATTAATTTTAAAAAAACGAAAGGGGGTGTAGGTTAAACTAGGTCAGCAATTGGGCTTGAGGATTGGGGGTGCTAAGAGAAAGAGAGAGAGGTCTATTGGCCTCTCTGAGCCCATTGCATCCAGAGGCGTCCTGGGAGAGTCAACGGTGGACTCTCAACCAGGAGCATCTGATACGTTGATTAGAGAGTCAACGAGATCAATTCTCATGCGTTGGATAGGAAGACTAGAGAAAGTCTTCTAGATGGAGGGACGAGCTTAAGGTCAAACAAAGGTGCATCGTGGAATTACCCACTCGGGATAGGTCAAAGTATGTTCATCACGTGGCCATCAGGGGACCACGCGTCTCATATCCAACAACGGAGAGAGGGGGTATATTAGCATTGCTCCTTCATAATTCTCATTTTTCTCTCTTCTTTCTCTCTCTACTCTCTCTACTCTTTGTAAACTTCTCTCCGCTCTCTGCCCTCTCTCTAGATTCTTCCCCCTTGAGCCACCCTTCCCCGCCGTGAACCACCACTAAAAGCCCCACATTCCCCAGATTTTGGTTGATCTTCAACCGGAATCTTCAAATGTTCATCAATATTTTTCCAGAACCCCTTCTACCTTTCAACCTGGTTTCTCAGATGAACCCTAGGGTTCATACGATGAACCCTAAACAAATTTTTCAACCTGGACCCCCCCACAACCGAAGAAACCTAACTGGGTTCGAATGAACCCTAATATTTTCCAGATGAACCTTAACCCTACCTTAACCCTAAAAATTTCCAAAAAACTAAATTCTTCCCAAATCGAGCCTTAATCCTTGGTCGATTCAAAGATCGGCCCTTCCCAAACCCACAATACCTCGGACTTAACTCCGAAATCTCTAACCTTAATCCCTTTTCAATTAACCCCACAATCAATAACCACAATAATCTAAAACAATGATTGGCAATGAAAAGTAACATTTAATTTCAATGGGGGTTTAGAAACTAACTAACAAGGAGGAGAAATTCCTTGGTAAAGGTAAAGTAATTCTTCTGATCTCCTTTGATTCTATTTCTCTTTTCAGTCTCCTTTCTAACTTCTTCTTCTTCTTTCTTTGATGTGAGGCCCTTCTGGATGGTGACGGAGTCTGAGCTTAGAGAACTTAGGGTTTCAATGTGAAACCCTAATTCTATTTTGATTCAAGCTTTAGTGGGTGGATCCGGGTTGCAGCAATTGAGAATTTTAGAGGGTTTTGTTCCATCCTTAATTCATTGATTTATTTTGTATTTATAGATCAAATTAGGTCTTAGTGTTTTAATTAAATTGGTTGTTTTAGGAAGTTCTTGAATCTGATTTATTGTAATTTGATTTGATTAGGCTTAGAAATAGATTAGGGTTTTGAGATTTGATTGTATCTGGTCTGAATTTCCCTATAAATCATATTGTATGATGTATCTCTAATAAATTTTGGAAAGTTTTGATTGAATTTTGAAATTGCAACTTTTGATTCCTTCTGATTTAAATTTCGACGCAATCTAGGGTTTCTGAATGGGGAAGAAGATGAACAGGGGTCGGGTCAGGCTTGACCCGGTTCAGAGTTGGATCCTAGATTTGACCCTTCGCTCTAATTGACCCAAGTGGAAGGAGGCCTGAATTGGGCCCAATCCACTTCTAAACTCATGCAACCGACCCATCAGCCCCAAAACAAAAATAACCCTCATTTAATTCTACTATTAATTCTAACAATAATAATACTGATAAATATTAATTATATTAATAATAATAGTATTAATAATGATAATTTAATAATAACAATAATATTAATAGTAATGGTCCGATAATAATAATAATGTTAATAATATAATCCAATGATAATAATAATCCAAATTTAATATATTTTTATAGGATATAATATCAATAATATTCCTAATGATAAATAATCCTAATAAATAATAATTATATTAATAATTAATAATAGTATTAATAATAATATTTACTTGATTTAGATAATATTGATGATATTCCTAAAAGCAATAAGTAGATTTAATAAGAAATGTTAATAAGTATTAATATAAATACTCTCATTACGTCGTTTAATTTAAAAGTCCCATTATTATTTAGTATAATAAAAACAATAATTTAACCTTAATGTATCCCAATATTAATCTATTTCTGATTAAAAAATACAACCATGTGAATAATAATATTACCCTCGATTAACCAACTCCTATATACCTTTAACATGATGATGTTTCCAGTTATACCCCTAAATTAGGATGCAGTTCCTATGAGAAAATAAAAGTCAAAATGGTCCTCATTTGACTTTTTAAGTCCTTAGAGTTGACCAGATTTCTCAAATGGGACTTTGAATATACGAGTGATCTATATCCGAAGTTAGTAGTAAAGATGAATGTGGTGGTTAAAATTTGGGGTACGACAGCTAGGGTTTATGGTTCCGTGAGGTATGCTGCAAGAAAGTGCGAAGTATTTGAACAAACATGTCTAAATAGCTAGTGAAGAAACGATTTAGTTTTGTCTGAGAAAAGATCGGCCACGTGGAGGTTGATTTGACAAGTGGCATAATGACTAAGAACAAGCATGATTGAAGTGATGTCGCACAAAATATGAACAATGATGAAGTAGTTACAAACAATGCCACTTTTCTCCCAACAAACATGGGTCGACAGTGACACTTTTTTGGGGGTATCTGTTACACTTGGATTTTCAACAACTAAGAAGTCAACAAAGAATGTCAATTAAAAGACGTTTACTAAGAAAATATTAATGAATTATATTTAAGAGAAGCATTAATGATGAGTCGTCGACAGGCCAACGACAAAGGGTCGACCGAGCCGTCGACACCATGAGACATGGTTTGGAGGACTCTTAGAGATAAATCCCTAAAACCCAGATCTCTGGGAAATATGTCCAAAAACTCGAAAAGTACACGTCAGATACATGTCCAAAATCTTGAAAAGGACTCGTTAACGAAACAACATGATATAAAAGACTTAGTGAATTTTCTAAGTCACGGGGCCTTGATATGCATCATCGACAACATGTTAGAGTCGTTATCATTGAAAGATCGTGATGAAGTGGAAGAAGTGGAAAAGCAGTTACCACTCAATGTAGGTTGCAAGCATATAACATCTTGAAAGACATGTAAGCGAATTAGTGGGAATCTGAAGAATTAAATGTGGAGCAAATGCAACAAATCTCGTAGTGGTTATAACCACTATCGATAGTTACCTTGTAAATATAATAAATAGTAGACTCATAATGGGATCATGGGTCACAAAATTTCAAACATACTCTACATACCACTTGAGTACCCGAGTCAAAGAGTGAAACAATTGAGCAAGAAACATATATGCGTCTATGTCCACCCTTTTTTCTTTGTCTTTTTATCTCCTTAAGAAGAACCTGTACTTTTTCCTTCGCTATATTTAATGTTATTTATTGCATTTCACCTTATCATTTATCACAACTTGACTTCATTTAAATTCTTTTGCTATGTTGCATTCAATTCACATGCACGTGTATTCACACAAATTATTTACACAAATTGCTTTGGATATTTTTTAGTTAATCTCATAGACTTTTAAATCCATGATTGTTTACTAAAAACACTGGCAAACACAATGATGTGTGAAAGCCTACATACAAAGTGAGAGTCCTTGTTAATCTTCAGACAGACAAATACTCAAGATACCAGTAGGATCAAGGAAAGATTGCTATAGAACAGAGACTTTGGAGAAAAATTATTAGGACTAGAAGAGTTAAAATAATTTTGAGTAACGATTTTATGAAGGTTCAATTAGGATACAGTGTATAAGTTAAGGAATCTAAATAGAAGATTTTTTATGTTTTTAGCATTAGTTGGGCATCTTGATATTGAATATCGTGTAATTTATCATAAACTATAGTGGAAGACCAAAATTTTAAATGGAAAATCATTGGAGAGTATAGTAGTCTTAGCAAGGACGATAGTCGAACCACTATATTTATGATATACACTTCTCCCTCTCTCTCTCTCTCTCTCCCTCTCCCTCTCCCTCTCCCTCTCTCTCTCTCTCTCTCTCTCTCTCTCTCTCTCTCTCTCTCTCTCTCTCTCTCTCTCTCTCTCTCTCTCTCTCTCTCTCTCTCTCTCTATCTATATATATATATATATATATATATATATATATATATATATATAGAGAGAGAGAGAGAGAGAGAGAGAGAGAGAGAGAGAGAAAAATCACATGTTAGGTAACTTTTACCGCATTCCTAGAATTGCATTTTATTAGGTTTTGCTTTGGCAGCGAGCTATTGTTTAAGTGTAGATTTTGTTTTAATTGGCACTTGGGTTTTGTCTTGTTGTTTATTACAGTTGAAAACTGTGGTGTTAGAATTCAAATTGTATTGACTTTGATCATTTACACGTCTTGTGTAAATTTGATATTAATTTAATACTCCATTTAATTGTTTTGGTTACCTGCTTGATTCTATCGTTATTATACTGTGTACTAATTTTGGTGATTTGTGTTTATTTCGTTCGACAAGCATAATGATTTTATACGCACATTGCTTCTGCCAAGAAAACTATTTTTTTATTTTATTTTCAAACTCTAATAAATTTTTCAAAACTATTTTTCAATTAACCAATTTTATTTAGGAGGTGTATTTACCCCCTTTATACCGTTGCATTCTCATATTCTCATCCAACATGTAACGAGTCTTAAAATTAGGGAAAACATTATACTTCAATTTAACAATAGATACATCAACTAAAGTAGTAGAAATATGAAAGTTATTAGAGTTCAAATCAAGTAATTTTTTGCAAATACATTTTTGAAGAACTATTGACCAATCATCTTCAAGCACCAACTTTGCTTCATTCACATCACTCTCTTGTTTAAGGATGTGTTCAACTTGAATCTCATTTATCTCTTTTTCTTCGACATCAATATATTTTGGGAATTTATCCTTAGTAGGAACTTATTCAACCTCTAGCTCAAGAGAATTATCAAAACATGTAAATAATTTAGGGTGAGAAAATATGAAGGAGCTTGCAAATTTTGATTGATAAATACTTTCATCTTCTCTATCGCTCAAATCACATTCCTCCTTCTCTTTCTTTTTAAAAATACTACCAATTTTTCTTTCACTACTCTTTTATTTTATTTTCTCCTTTTCTATCAAATCTAACTTGCTTACTTTTCTTGTTGCTTTCGTATTCCCATTTTCATAAAAATATTTCGCATACTCCTGGTCCAAAATAAAATCTTGAATGTGGCTCTCATATTACATGTCTAGTTTCTTCTTTTCATTAGGACTTTCCTCATATTTTATATGTCTTTTTTTCTATTGCATACTCTTATCCTCCCTCCATAAGTTTCTAAGTCTTCTTTAATTTTCTCTATCTCTTTTTTCATACCTCATTTCTTCTTCATCATAATCTTTAGCACCAAATCTCATTATAATAAAAAAATCAAAGTATATGTTCACTCAACTAAGTACTTATACTCTTGCAATTATCCCCCGCGTTTCACTCAATTTATGTCTTTTAAAAAATATAAACTCTTAAAATTTTCCACTCAAAGTTCTCTTTTCAAGTTATTAAAAAGGAACGCAATCAAGAATAACAAGGAACAAATTCCAAAACAATGCAACAAATCCACAAAGGCTTTCAATAAGAGATTTCATTTAAAAAGTGGTGTAATACAAAGCAAGGTGAATTTCAACTACAAATAAGAAAGTTAAACATATGTATGAATGAAACAACTCAAGAAATCTTGAAAATGATTAAGTGATTTAAGTATGTGAATGACACAAATATGAGGAAATAAGTGTACCAATATCATAAATGCAATGTATACCAGAGACAAACTAAATTAATGTATCAAAATGATCAATTATGAAAATTTAAGCCTTTTTGTAAAACACATTTTTCCTTTTTCTTATGCATATTTGAATTTCTCTCATTTTTATAATAAATATAAAGTTTTAAATTTTTCACAATCTGACATGTATTTAAGTAATAACATCAAAAACAAGTTTGCATATGAAATAATGGATCAAACAATTGCAAGAGAAAAAGATGAAATCCTGACTTTCTTTCTTCTATAAACCAGCAACCTAGATTTCAAATTTAATTAAAATAAAATCAAGTAATCAACTAAGTAAACCCTCAAACACATATATAATTGTTATGGGTCGGCCACATGCCCAATATGAAATACGCCCAATATTTGCCCATTGAATTAATATGTTAGCATGAACAACTAAAAAAGGTATGATTCAATCCATAATTCACTCTATCCCCTTTTACTCACAAAATAACATGGGTGTTGGAGTGCTAATTTTGAAGCTCCACCAAGCATAACCACAACAAAGAAACCCACATAACAACATCAATGATTTGCACCATCAAGTTTAGTTGTAGAACTAAATAATAACAATTATAATCAACAAATAACTCAAGATTGAATAAGAATTGGAATATGCAACAAAATAAAGTTAAATTTTCAATTTTATCAAGAACATCAATAACATGAAAGAGTTAAAATAAAAATTAAAGACAAAGATTACCACTTGGCGATAAGCTTTGAATACCACATGATGTGACAGAAAAAGATTCCACATGAGATGAAGATCTAATCAAGTGAGATCTCCCAGCAATGTGTCACATAAAAGTGAAAAATACAAATTATGGACGAGGTTAATAAGATGCAAAATAAAAGGTTCCACAACCTAGAACATTGATAAGTCGATGATGAATCATCAATATATTAACTAGGTACTCGCTCATATACGTGATCATTCATACATTACACATATAGTTTGGGGTATTTCATCCCTTAGGATGATATCCATGCACCCTTATCCAGATTCTAAGTTTAGACATATCTTGATAATTATGACTAAGACTTATCGTTACTGACTATCTCAAACCAAAATAGATTAAGAAAGCATCATAATTTCGTTATGTATCAAAGGTCACTCGCCAACACTTGGTCGTATACCTAAGTGTGTGGCTTGCACTCGGTTACCACTAAAAATTATATATCCTTGTGTTTCACTTTAGTACTTAACATGTTCCCAAAAATCCTCATTGAGACCTACTTCTCAAACTCACCATGATTTGCAAGATTATAAAAAAGGACCAGAAAGCTTCACTATATTATAGCCCTTTGCTTTATCTTTCTAATAAAAATGGTCTCATCTAAATCGAATCCTCCAAACTCAAGTTATGCTATTTTTAAATCCGCCTCATAATTTTAACATTTGTCATTCGAATTCCAACTCGTGGTATTTGGATACCACTAATTTAGTAGTCAAAATTTCCCATTTTAAACACTTCTATTTGGATACCAACTAATAGTATTTGAATACCACTCATCCAAAAGCCAAAATTTCACATTTTTAACATTATTATTTGAATACCAACAGGTGGTATTCGAATACCACTCATACAAAACAAAACAAAAAATCACTATTTGCTGCATATTTCTGCATCCTACCATCACCTAAAGTTCCTCTTTACCATAAATAGTTGTCAACACGTAAAAATTACATGAAATTATCCATTTGAGAGAGCGAACAAGCATGAAACACACATACAATAATAGAACACAAGAACATACAAAAATCAAGCATTTAAGGACAATGAAACAAGAACGCAATCAAGAATCACAAAACCTAGAATTTATCCAATTTCTCACGTGCAATCTCCTAATTTGATCTACTCCGAAATCAAACCCATGAATCTCACATGTATAATCCCAATTCAAATAATACAAAACCTAAGACTAAAACATACATGCAACAATTAAAGGAGTTTATGGTTCAAATGATGGAGAATTCATCACCTAAGAGAGGGAAAATCCACCTCTTGTCTAGAAATTGCACAAATGATGATGATGATTCATTACTAGGAAAAACATGTTTAACCTCTGTTGGATATGATGTGTTACCTTGGTAGTAAATGCGAGATATCGAAGGATGTCATAAAAAGTGCTCACTTTACCTCTCGGTTGAAACTCCATTGAAGGAAAAGGTTAAACTTTTAGTGGATTCGATTCCCAACAACGACTTATTCATTTTTTAATGGTCCTACTTTACCACTAAGTTTTTATTATAACCGATATATATATATATATATATATATATATATATATATATATATATATATATATATATATATATATATATATATATATATATATATATATATATTCCTTGTTTTATTAATATACAAAAAAAAATTATTTTACATTGTTTTCGTTTCAATCTACAAGTACAAAAGTTTGACAAATTCTAAATTTGATTCATCATCATCACCAATGTCAATCTAGGGTGAAGAACAAATTCTGGAACCTTATTTTATTGAGTCTTGGGGAAGATCAAATCACTATAACATATTTGACTTTAGGCCATATTACATTTGCCAACGGATATAAAATTGCGCCTTAAAATAAGAATAAATCATTTTATGAATTCTCAAAAGAAAACGCGCCCTATTACATTATACCAAACACTTCAAAAAATGTAGATACTTTAAACCACGGTAAAAGTCTGCGCTTTATTTAATTATAATACCAACCTATGTAAATTGTGGCTTTAAATCATTTAAATGTTGCCTAACGAAAAATTTAGTGGGAAGGATAAAAATTGAGAGGCTAAACATTACATGTTACTTTTGTATTTTAATTAATTTTTTTATTCTATGTTCTAAATGTAAAAAAAACAAAAAAAAACCTTGCATTTGCTTTTTTTTTCTTTCTAAAAACACAATCCTTCCTAAGAACCCTCGCTTTCCCTCTTTCGTTCCAAGAACACTTCATTCTTTTTTCCAAATCCCTTCTCTATTTATTCAGTTCCAAGAACCCTCACCTGAAAACTCAAACCCTTCGTTCCTTTCGTTGAATCCCTTTTCCATCGTGATTCAGTTTCAAGAAAGCTCGAACTTTCAGTCTAAATCTCATTAAACCTAACTCATATCATTGCATTAGATTAGGTTTTTTTATTCTAAGAACAAATTGTAAGAAGAATTACCAAGATTAGTTTCTTTAATTCAATTAATTTCTTCTATAGATTTTGTTTCCTATCTTTAAAGAATCCTTAAAGCCAGTTCCTCACCAAGAGAAATTGTTGTTGCTAACTTTACAGATTCCATTATCTTTCCCCTCGATTTGGTATGCAATTTAGATCGTAATGAATATTCAATTTAGAAATGTTTTATTTTATAATTTTTTTTGCACATTACTCCTTTAATATTAATAACATAATATTTTTTTGCTACAGTTTAGATCCAAATATCATCAATATGAATGAAGCTAGTGGAATGCTTGAAAGACTTGTTTTTTTTTTTAATGTAAAACTTGGTTGTTTTATTTTTTGAAATATCATATTTAGTTTTTTTAAACCTAATTGTCTTTTCTTTTAGAAGAAAGGACTCGGTTATTATAATTGATGAATCAAGAATTGATTTTATTAAAATATTTTGTTAAGATAATTTTGTCTTTTCTTTGTTAAGATATATTTTAATTAAGACTTAATTATGTTAATTAATATTTATTTTATTCAATGATTATAATTTTTTAATTAATATTTATTTATTTTAAGAAATATTAGTATATTATTAATACATATATAATTGGAAAAATAAGATACACACATTATTGAGCTTAAAAAGCATGCAATATTTGAATGTTTATAGTCTAGTAGCTTAGGTTATGTGACTTATAAACATAAAAATATATAGACAATGTCTGTATCTATTTAATTTGAATGGAGAGACAAAATTGGTGTTCAAAAGTTTAGGCAACGGTTGAATATTTGTTGTGTAAACATAAGGATCATGTTAAAACCAAGTCAAAAAAGCGCGCCATATAGCAAATTCAGGAAACCACGATCTAAATTAAGTCCAATAAACCGCGGCCTAAAGCAATTATTAAATCAATTGGGTGGGATTGGTTTTCTATATTGTCTAAAGGGAGTATAGATATTAATAGAGAGTTATGGTTTGTTAATCCGTCTAATTTTATTGGATTGTAACTTGTGTCCCTTTGTATTGGGTTGCACCCCTTGTGCGTTTTAATACAAGTGCTTATAAAAAAAAAATAGAAAAAATTGCGGCCTCTTCACCTATCTTAAGCAACGGTTATATGAATTCGGTAAGTTAAAGTTAAAAAAGGTGGTTATAGAGAATAGACAACGGCCATGTAAACCACACTTCATAAATTGTGGTTAATATGTTTTCAAAACCTTTGGCCGCAATTATTTTGGTTCTAGACACACTTTACAATGTGACGTGAACTAAAAAATGTTGTAGTAAATATTGGATAGTGTATGCATTTTTTTCTAATTTAAAATAAAAAAGGATTAGATAAATAAAATAAATTTTGAGTTACATGATATGAGATTATGTTTGAAACCTAACCTTCACAAAAAAAAATATATATTGGATTTAGAAAGGGCAATATTTCGTCACAAATATGGTAAAATTTTGTTACAAAACATTTTTACCTCCCTAATCATGATTTAGTGACGATAATATTCCGCCACTAATTAATGGAGAGGAGACCAATGAATGTATACTTGTTTTTATGAGGGATTATTTCTGTCACTTAATCATATTCCATTCTTTATGATATATTTATTTCGTCACTAAATTACCTGAATATGAATTAATGAGGTTTGCATTCCGTCACTAATTAGTGAAATCATTCATGAAATTATTAAAATTATAAATTTTCACCATAATATTAATAATTCAAATGAATTTAATAGATATAAAAAATTAAAATAAATAATACACAATATGTAACATTACAAACTATTTTTGTGAATACCATAAATATTCCCCAAATCATAACTATAATACTATTAAACATATATTCTTAAAATCAAAGTAGTATTTGTTTTGTACTTGACACTAGATATTAAACTAAAATAGTACAAACAAGACTCATGAAATTAAGACATTACAATGAAATAGTAATATAATTATTTTTGAAACTAAGAGATGACAAACAAAAGTGTGTTCTCAAAATAATTTAATAATGTATTTTAAGAAGTAGGCGAAGACGGAGTTGGATCTGAACGAGGAGGTTGATGACCTAAAGATTTTTTTTCCATAAATTGGAATAATTGATCTCTAAGAAAACGTAAGTCTTCATGTGATGCACGAATCAACTCCTCACACGTCTTAAGTTTCTCTTTAAGAGTCATGCTTTCAACTGACAAGTCAGAAATAAAAGTCCTTATTTGTTCATATTCAGATGGTGAGATATCGTCAAATGTGAAAGATCTAGACGACTTGTACTTTGCTGTTTCTAGTCCCAAACCATAAATATGACCCTTCTTGTCCACTCCTCCAACAATATCTAAAAAGATAGTGTTGTAAGATCGATGACTTGAAACATCATCTTTGGACGCCTCTTATGAGTCCCTGTCAACAATTTTATTTTCATACTCATTCTACAAATAATAATTTAGTAGAAAGGGGGAATATTAATAGTTCATAACATATACAATCCTAAACTTGCACTAGTATAACAAATTATAACAAGTTGTAATAATCCTAAATTATAAAGTACAAATTGTAGCAATCCTAATTTGTGTTAATATACATAAAAAATTTATTAAGAAATATGATGTTAATCACAAGCACTAATACATCCATGCTTAGCACATGCATCAACACAACCACTCTAGTACAAAGATTTTAGTTGAAAAAAGCATTAGAACAACATTATTACAAGAATACATTTATACATCAATACAACCACTTCTTGTACAAGTATTTTAGTAGGTAAAAGCATTAATACACCATTATAACATCATTAATACATGCATTGGTATAACATATATATTCATACCACATCTAGTACAAGGATTTTAGCACATAAAAACTAGAAAATATCAATAGTACAAGCATTAAAATAATATGGTTAATAAGTTCATGGAATTGTAACTTACAACAACCATCTCTGATTTTGAAGAAACTCATTTGTTTGGATTACCCTTTACTCTGTGTGTCTTTTGAAATAACTCCCAACAAGTTGGACTTGTATCTGGTGATTTTTTATAAAAATAACAAGAGATAAATCAATGTTAATTAAAATTTAAATATTTAACTTAACAAAATAAATTAAATTTCTTACTAATCTCTTATAGTGCTCAGTTGTCAGAATTAATCCTCCAGTGTGTAGTGGGCCATCAGAAGATCTCTTATTCTGCATGTTAATTTGTGACTTTCTTTTCCATTTATCATCTTTTCATTTTTCTTCTAATATCTTACGCCTTTCAATAGGAATCCAATCACTTGGATCAATCTTCTTTCTCACCTTATATATTGTGTTTGAGTATGCAACAAAGGCTTTATCATGAAATATCTTCTTAATGTCTTCCTTGTTGGTGACAAGGTGATAAAGATGAACAAAACAAACAAGAGAGAGAAGAGAGAATAATAACAAACTTCCACTACTCTTGAAATGGTTACAAAAAAATGCACACACACACACTACTATACATAGACTGCAAAATAAATAAAGGTATAATTTGTTCACACCACTCACTTACTTAAATACAAGTGGGACTTAATGAGAAATACTAAAATACTCTTTAACGAACTTTGTCTACAAGTTTCTTGGAAATATAAATTAGTTCTAATACCATCCCTTAATTCATATTCAGCTTTACCAAAACTAACACACCAATTCCATCCCTCAAGCGGAGAAATTGATCAGGCTTGATCGCCTTCGTCAGAATATATGCCAACTGCCTATGGGTGTTATAGTGCACAACTTCTAGCACTCCATTCTAAATCTGATTTCTCAGAAAGTGATACTTAATTAGTTTCAATATACTTGCTTCTTCCATGAAGCACTAGGTTCTTGGCAAGATTGATTGTATACTTGTTATTGATCATTAACTTTAGAGGCTTATTTACCTTGATCTTCAGATCCTGCAGTAAATTCAGAAGCCATACAGCTTGGCATGCAGTCACATCACCTGCAATATATTCTTCTTCACAGGTTAGAAAAGAAAAAATTGGTTATTTCATGGAACCCCAAGAAATAGGACTTCCCAGAAACTTAAACAAGTAACCAGACGTACGTTTTTTGTCAACTCTGTCTACACACCAATCAGAATCTGAGTAATTCAGAAGTTCTGAGTCAATTTTAGCACCAGAAGGGAACAAAACTCCATACTCCAGAGTTCCTTTTATACACCTCAGAATTCTGACAGCAACTTGGTAATGGGACCACTTCGGTTTACTCATGAACATACTAATCATTTCAACTGCATAGCAAATGTCAGGTCTAGTATTACACAAATACCTCAAAGACCCTACCAACTGCTTGAACGTTGTCGCATCTACATCATCACCATCAGAATCAGAATATAATTTCTAATTTGAATCAGCAGGTGTGACATCAACTTTACAATTCAGCAGCTCAAATCTCTTCAGAAGCTCAAGTTCATATTTCAGCTGATGTAAAATTATGCCTTTCTTAGAGTACATAATCTCGATCCCAAGAAAATAAACCATATCAGTCATCTCAAACTCATTCATCAACTCCTTCTTGAACTTAGTTATCTCATGTTCATAACTTCCTGTTAGCAACATGTCATCAACATACACACACATCAATCATATTGCCTTCAGAAGTATGTTGAACATAGACACCATACTCCATCTCACATTTATGAAATCCCTGCTCCTTGAAAAGTGAAATCAATTTTCAGATTCCAAGCTCTAGGTGCTTGCTTCAGTCCATACGAAGCTTTATGTAATCTATACACCATCCCTTCTTGATTCTTTTTCTCAAATCAAGGAGGTTGTGACATATAAACCTCTTCTTCTAATGAACCGTTCAGAAATGAAAATTTCACATCTAAATGCATTAGAGGCTAATTTTTGTTAGCATCTATCGTAATCAGCATCCAGATTGTTTCATGTATTGCTACAGACGCAAAAACTTCAAAGTAATCTAACCCATGTTTCTGCAGAAAACCTCTCACAATTAACCTTGCTTTGTGTTTTCCAATTGATCCATCTGGCTTTAGCCTCACCTTATAAACCCATCTCATGTTGATGGCTTTCTTGTTCTTTGGAAGTTCCGTCAGCTTCCAAGTCTTGTTTCTCTCTATGGCATCAAATTCTTCTTTCATGGCCTTCAGCCAAACTTTCTGCTTGAGATATTCTTCCGCACTCACGAGTTCAAAGTCTAATAAAATGGAACACTAAATAACTTCCCATTCAGAATCTACTTCAGTATCTTAAAGAGTGTTAAACTCTGCAAACCTTATCAGAATGTTTCTGATCCTTTGTGGCATCTAAACTTGTTTAGAACCTTTTAATTTTAGAACAGTATCATATGCTAGAACTCCAGAAGTACCGACTTCAGAAGCATGACCACCTTCAGCATTTGAAATATTCCCAGAATCTGGACTACCACCAGAATCTGAATCACCATCAAAATCTGGATCAGAATATGATTCTTCCTCGGAATCATTCTCTCCGTTTGATTCTGACTCACTCCCAGAATCATTTTAAGGCTCTGACTCATCTTTATAATTAGAATCAATATCTCCAGAAGTTCTTCCTTAAGAAGCTCCATCTCTAGAAGCTCAATTTCCTGAGATTGGGTTACCTCCAGATTCTGGATCATCATCAGAATTTGGACCAAAATCAGATTCACCTTCAGAGTCAGACTCACCTTTAGAGTCTTCTTCATCTTCAAAGTCACCTTTAGACTTATTTTTTGATTCTGACTCACCTTCAAAGGCAGAATCCTCTTCAGAGACAACTTCTCCTTCAACTTCAGAGTCATCTTCTGACTCAACTTCAGCTTCAGAACCCTCAGATTCTGACTCTTCTTCAGAACCTTCATATTTTGACTCATTTTTAGAACCTTTATATTCTGACATATCTTCTGATTCTGACTCACATTCAGAATCAGACTCGAATTCAGATTCAAAATCATCTTCTGACTCTGACTCATATTCTAAGTCTTCTTCATAATCATAAATCGACAATCACATAGGTTCATCATCATCAGATTCATAAGCCATCAATAACATAGGTTCATCATCGGAACTTTTGGCTATATTCGCTTCTTTTGATTTCCTCTCCTTGTTTGACCAACAATCTGCAGCGAAGTGGCCAAACTTCTTACAACAATAACATTGAACTTTTCTCTAGTCAAACTTCTCCTTTCCCTTCTGACTCCCAAAAGTTGAGGTTTCTGACTTCTGAGACCTACCATGCCTTTTCTTGGCTTCTGACTAAGACTCCTTCTGGTCTTTCTTGACAAAAGAAGCTTTCAGAGCCTGCTCTACCTCTCTCTCAGAGGTTCTTTCAGTCAGACACAACTCTTACGCCTCTAGACTGTTTTGCAGCTCTTCTATTCTCATGGTGCTCAAATCCTTAGAATGTTCAATTGCTACAATGATGTCATCAAACTAAGGACTAAGAGATCTAAGTACCTTCTCAATTATACTTTCCTCATAAGGAGTTTCTCCATACGACTTCATCTAATTTGTGATCAATATCACTCTGGAGATGTAGTCAGGTACCTTCTCATTGTTCTTCATGATGAGATTCTCATACTGCTTATGTAGAGACTGAAGCTTTAACTTCTTCACTAATGCATCACCTTCGTAGCACCAAATCAGTGTGTCCCATGAAACTTTCACCATTGTCAAATCAACGATTTTCTCAAACACATTCACATCCATATTCTGATGGATGTAGAACAATGCCTTCTGATCCTTCTTCCCCAGATCACGCAAAGCATTTCTCTATGCATCTGTTGCATTTTCTGGAAGTGCATCCTGAATGTAACCTTTGTTGATGAGATCAAGAACATCTTGAGCTCCAAACAACACACGCATCTGAATCATCCAACGATTCTAGTTATTACCATCGAACACTGGAAGCTTGATGCTCAGATATTATCTGTTCATCTTCAACCTTGTACAAAACACTCAGATCTCACATAAACACAATGTTTCCCAATCCTGTAGAATCAAGATATATGATTCTATTACGATTCTGAATAGAAATCCAACACGAATTCTCCGAACCGAAATCAATCACACAATACCTCATCGTTTCACTCATGTTTCCCGTGGTGTTTCCCTGTGGATCTGAACCTGTTTACGCAACAATCTCTAGCCTTTCTATAGAGGTTTACTTGTAGGACCGGCTACAAAGTCTTAGACCGATGCGTGTTAAGTATATGGTGGTTTTGTCGGTAAGGTGTTTGGAATACTTGAACAATAAGTGAAATGCTTTGCAAACTAGAAATGCAGTAAAAGTAAGGAAAGATAAAAGACAAGATACAAATGTAAATGAACGAAGTAAGTGAAAATTACTTAACATGTTAAATGACTTGAAAATAAATATGGAAGCAAAAGTAGATTTTTGTTGAAAGTTAACTTTTTTCTCTTTAACGCTCGATACTTCAAGTGTATTCCTATTGCAATGCTAAAAATGGCGCACCTTAAAATGAAAATTACATCTACTTAAATTGTAGTAAGAAATAAATGCTAGGAGGTTATGGCCCATTCATGATGTGCCACGTGTTAGAGCCTATCACCCACGTTACTGGTAAATTCCCACTCTCTACTTCCCACGATCAATTACCCCCATGGTAAGCTGACCTTCGACTTCGACAAACTCGCCTCCTTCGTCGACCTAGCTCTCTTGGTTTTCCCTTCATCGATCCTGCTTCCGACCTCCCATTGGTTGACCTGGCTTCATGCTTCTTGGGTCGAAATTTTCCAGCTAACAAATTGCCCCCAAAAAGGCTAGTTTCGACTTAGGCTCTTCGACCAAGAAATTTGACTTTTGAATTTCCAAATTCCGGCTGGCCATCTAATCATTAATGATATTTTCTGTGTGCAATAATGACTTTTCAGCACTGCGATTTCCCAGACAAACTGTCATCATTATGAGCTAATTCCTAGGTCGTGGGATCTCAAATAAAGCTACCAACTTTCCCACTACCTCCTAGTCAGACAGTTGTCAATCGACTGACGCTTAATTATCCCTTGGTTCTCCTATAAATAATCAGTTTTTACCCTCATAATTCTCTTCCTGCTTCTTCATCTGTGCATCCCTTCTGCAACTTCTCACAACAATATTAGTTTTACCAAATTTTTATGCATCCTTCATAGCAATGGATTCCTCTACTCGTACCAAACACGCCATCACCTTCAACACTGGCAGCAACCCTATTGCATTTCAACTTACTGCAATGGAAAGTAAGAAACATATTCCTCAACCCACTTCTGATGATGAGGCAGTGGTAAAAATCTGGCAATGCCAGATGCTCATTCCATTTATCGTTGATGAAAAACTGGTTGCATTTCAGAGACCTTACCCAGACACAAAATCTAAACCAAAAATGGTTCAAGGCTATTTTCCTGGTTACGCTCCTGCTACCCCTCCAGCTTTTGATAAAGATGGAACTATCAGCGTCAGATTCATGGACCCAAAGGAAAGAATCCTCAAGTTGATGCCTACCCCAGGCAACAAAGATTAATTATCTTGGCTTAACAAAGTACAACGAAAACGCCAAGGCTAGTGGAGAAGCGCGGGGATCTTCAACGCTATCCAGATTTTAAGGCATGCTCACTGAATCAACCTCTGTATGTTGTTGGCTTCGACGTACTTCTGGGAAGGTTCGACCAATACTTTCCAGCTTCCATGTTTCATGTTGATGCCACCTCTCTTTGATGTGGAGGCTATTACATGCTTATCGCCATTGGGTGAAACATTCGACCCCACACTTCCGACGGCGACCACGTTTTCGTTCAATCATGCTAGCCTCCAAAACTACATCGAAGATCAACACAACAAGGATTTTGTCAAAGTTTCTGATGAAGATCATATTTCTTTTCTAACATTATGGCTTTCATATTATGTTTTCTGTCCTGGCTCATTATAGAGAGCCAAAATTTACATAAGTCTGGAGATCCAAATTCAGAAGGGTCGACAGGTCTCTCTAGGTAAGCTTTTGCTAGCTTCTTTGTACCACTCCCTGGGGCTCGCAACCCTGAAATTAAAATACATTCATTCTACTATCAAGGCTCTGAACTTGTCAGGTCCTATGTGGCTTTTGCAACATTGTTTGAATGCCACTTTTGAGTATCAGTTGGGTTACCCGGTGTTAGAGTGCATCATTCGTTTAAATGAGGACCGACCAGTCGAATGAGCAAGACTTTCCCTGATCACATTCCAAGAAACCCCCAACAAACATCTTTTCATGAAGTACCTCAACATGTTCATCAAGGTTGACAACTTTGCTCCAGGTATGGCTCCATTCGTGGATCGAAGCTTTTGCCCGAAATGGTTTAAGAATCCTTTCCTGGGTGACTTCCCTTAAGCTGCAGTGCTATCAAGTGTTGTATGGAGGGAATTTTTGACCCCCACGCTAATATCCTTTAGGATCGAAGCGGGGTCGAAGGGGTATGGCTTCATGAGTTACCAATCCAACGTGGTGGCTCGCCAATTCAGCCTTAGTCAAATGCTACCGAAACCCTTGGTGTCACATTTGACTGACATCGTATGGTCTGGTCGATCATTAAACACCGATGACTATAAAGCTTTTTTCGTGTGTTTCCACAAATCCACTCAACGCCTTAAACTACCTGTGTTTAAGTTCCAACAATCTTTTTTGGCAACCATCGATTTCTGAATGATGGGCCGACTACCAACGTCAAGCCTTTTCTAGTGATCTCTTTCTTCAACATATGATTGATGCCTTTTCCACTCTCACTGGTGAAATTCCACCTCCACCACCGTCTACCGATGCTCCCGACGCAACAAACCAAATTACCAACGCTGACGAAGCCCCAACAAAAAATGTAACCACTTAGTCTCTCACCTTTCTTTTCTTTATAGAGAGAAAAAATTACCACTCATTTTCTTTATTGTTAGGGTCGAAAAAGGGTTCCAACAATTGAACCAACCCCTGGGAAACCTTCTAAAAGGCAAAGGGCGTCATCAACCCCGAATCTGAAGGTACTTGGTGTCAGCGTTTCATGAGGCTTTATATTTTAACAATTTCGTCACCCTCTCACTTGTCTTATGACTCAGGTTCCTGAAGAGGTCCATTTGGTCGATAATGAAGGTTTTGATGGCTGTGTGCATTCACACATTTTTCCAACATCGAAGGTGCCACCAAAGACTCCACCTACTCCGACATGAAAAAAGAAAGTCCAAGCTAAGAAATCCCCCTCAAGGGTCACTCCTTCGACCATGAAGCCCGTAGTTCTAGATGATATTAGTGAGGTCTTTGCCCCACATGGTCCAAAAATAAGTCCTCTTGTCTCTCTATCACACATGACTTCTCAGGTATTTGTCTTTTTTTTACCAACTCACGAACTTACTCTCTGACGTGGGTTCAAACCTCTTGATTCTAGGATCATGTGACTGATTCAACTCCAGCTGAACCCGTAGTTGAAGAAAGGGTCGACAATGAAGTAGTTGAGGCTATCTTGAGTCCTCAAAGAAAAGACGAGTTTCAGAGCATGTCACCTGAGATTCAATAACTTCTCATTTCACAACAAACTCAAGCCCCTTTGATTGTTGCCGGCAAAGGAATCTCTACCATTACTTTGACTCCGAAAGAGGTTCTAACTTTTGTTGTTTCGATGGGGCCGGTCGAATTTCACTGATGACATCTAACGCCCACCCTCGAAAAGGCCAAGGCTTGATAATTGTGTGTAGCTCACTTGCTGGTACGTGTTGGATGCTCGCGTGCATCTGACATTCTTGGCACCCTTTGGTGAACTCGATACAATCTTTTAACATACTGGGCCAATAAACGCCTTGTCGAAATATCAACCATTTCATCTTATGGCCTGCTTGATGTGCCCCACAGGCTCCACTGTGTACTTCAGATATGGCCAAGTAAGCTTCTGTATTTCCAAGACATTTGAGTAATATTCCTTCTAGAGTTTTCTTTAACAACTCATTTCCCAGGCGTATATAACTTAAAGCCCTGTACTTGATTTTTCTGTCAGTGTTTCCGACTGAATTTTCCAAGTACTCTATGATTGGTCTTCTCCAGTCTGATTGCGACAAATTTCCAATGGCAAAAACTTCATGTCTTGCAAAAATTTCGAAATTTTCGAGACATTCGTCGTAGCTGAAACTGGTGTCGGAGTCCCCGGCCCCCAAGTTTTTGGGATTGCCATATTAGGTGACGGCGGGACGTTCGACACCATCTTTTCCTGCATCTCAATAAAATCCTCAATTCTTGCTTTTGATACCTTGTACCCAGAGGTGATTTGTGCTAATTCGTTGGCTTCTTAGTTCTCCACCCTTGGCGCATCGTAATGCTGAAGACCTCGAAGCATTTAAAAGTTGTGTCACCATTGCGAAATAAATCAACAAATTTTCTTTAATGCACTTGTATTCTCGTGTGATTTGTCTAATCACCAATTCCGAGTCTCCCTTAACCTCTACTTTCTTGGCCCCTAAATCTCTTAGGATTTTAAGACCAGTTATTAGGGCTTCGTATTCTGCTCCGTTATTGGAACATTTTCCATTGACTTTACATTTGAACTTCGTCGGAATGTCTTGTGGGGATAATATTAATACCCTCACTCATGTTCTATTCTTGTGGCTTGACCCATCGAAATATAATCGCCAAGGGTTCGTGTCAACCATGTTTAGTGAAGGTTTGACTATGGCATGATCCACGATAAAATTTGCTACCATATGGCCCTTCATAACCCTCAAAGGCTTATATGTTAAAGAAAATTTTGTTAATGCTAGCGCCCATTTCCTAATTCGACTATGCAAAATGGGTTTAAACAACATATGTTTAATAACATCACAATGAGACGAAACATAAACATCAACTAGTTTTATATATTACTTTAATTTCATACATGAGAAGTACATGTATAGGCACAATTTTTCAATCAGATTGTACCTAGCAGTTAGTTCAGCAAGTTGGTTTCCCCAGCCGAATTTTGAGATCGCTTCCCTAGATGAATTATAGACCTGTATTCTCAACTGTTTGATTTAGTATAGATTTTGTTTCCCCTCAGGTCGCCAGAGGAGTTATCCCTGATCCCCGTCAGCACTGATTCTTGAGCAGTATTTTTGATCCTCTGTGAGGTTGTCTCCCATTTGATGTGGTTTTGACCTAAAATTCCCCACAAGGTTGATGATTCAAATCCTCAGTATATCCTCTTGTATCCCCAGCCAGGGTCAAGCCTCTGAGATGGATGGTTTATGTCCATCCCCAACTCTTTTTCTCCAGTCGATGCCTTTATCTTGTTGAGATTAGACGAGTGTTATATTGATGATTCATATCGTTAACAATTGTATCCTTTGTGATTACTTTTTGCAGCATAATAATCAATCATATACACATACATATACATATACATTCATAGATTTCATTACTGCATTGTTATTGCGCTTTGTGATTCATTATTTTTCTGATCCTCTGCTATGGTGATATCATTTCCCCCATGCAGATTTGGTGTGTCTGTCCTCCCTCAATTGTAGAGTGTCAGCCCCTTAAGCAGAAAAAATTTAACCTTTCTCATTCCCCACCAAGTTATTTCCTCGTGGATGATTATTATTTCAGTTTCCTCCCTAGTCGATTATCTGGATGGAATCACTACCCTTGAGTTATATCCTCATTGGGTCGAGTCTTTGATTGATCGTTTCTTTCTAGCTCTTACCTAGATCGATGCTTTTGGTCCCCTGAGAGTCTATTACCCAGTAAATGGTAATATTTTTCTCAGTTTGCGAGTACTTTACTCTTACCCAATACCCGGTAGCAGTGATATACTTCCTTTTGTTTTTCCTAGCGGATTCGTTTTACGTTTCCCCAGGTAGTCTATCCTTGATATGCTCATCTTAACCGATGACGGATATTCTTCCCTTTGAGTTTATCCTTGATATGTTCATTTTAACCGGTGACAGATATTCTCTTTGTGGTTTTCTATCCAGTAAAAAGGTAGTTGTAATCCCTATTTTATTCCTCAGAGGTTTAATCCTTGATATGTTCATCTTAACCGATAACGGATTTCCTCCTCTTTGCGATCTTCTTCCCAGTAACCGGTAGTTGTAAATCCTACTTTCTCTTGCGGAGTCTATCCTTGATATGTTCATCCTAATCGATGACAAATATTCTTTCTTTCGGTATTCTATTCAGTAACTGATAGATGTAATTCCTATTCCTCCCCTCGAAGTCTATCCTTGATATGTTCATCCTAACCTGTGACAGATATTCTCTCTTTCGGTATTCTATCCAGTAACTGATAGATGTAATTACTACTTTTCCCCAGGTAGTCTATCCTTGATATGTTCATCTTAATCGATGACAGATATTCCTCCCTTTGAGTTTATCCTTGATATGTTCATCTTAACCGATGATGGATTTTCCTCCCTTTGAGTTTATCCTTGATATGTTCACTCTAACCGGTGACGAATATCCTCTTCCTTCGGTCTTCTGCCCAGTAATCGATAGTTATAAATCCTATTTGGCTTTTCCCCAACAGGTTATTCTAACCCAGTAACTGATAATGAATACACCTCGTGTTGCCCTCAGTGAGTCATCCTTGATATGTTTACCCTAACCGATAACGGATATCCTCTCTGTCAGATTATATTATCTCCTTACCTAGTAACCGGCAAGGGATAATATACTTCTGTTACTCCTGTGTTGAAGTTCACTCTTCCCCCCAGTTGAGTTTGAGTGTGTATTTCCTCAGTGAAATTGTTGTCCCCTGTTTGGATCGAGTATTTCAGTTTTGTCCTAATTTACCCGTTTCCCCTGCAGATTTTTTCTCTATCCTCGGTTGACTCCTTCCACTGATTTATTTTCATGGAATCCCTCGTGTCCCCCAACAGTTTTAAGTCGTAGCCTGGCCTACACACAACTTTTTATCCCCCAGAGTCTCTGTCTCCCTAGTGAGTTTTCCTTAGGGAATGCATTATGCTCCTGCGGACTTTCAGTCTCTCCGGATCCTTTTCCTTCATGGCAACATTTTCCCTATAGAGATTATTTTTAACATTTCATATCATATGCATCAGGAGGTGTCTTAGGGACCAAAATTTGTTTCTATTGTTGTTATTTAAGTCCACTATACTAAGTCGATACGAAGATTTTAACCTTCATCTCCTCAGCTAGAACGTCCTTAAATAGGGGCAGTTGTAAGACCCCAATTTTGACCCTAAGATCCCTCATGCTATCTCATCATATGCATTGGCATTGGGATCACACATTGGCATCTTCCTTACCCCTCATCCATTGGGTTTGCATTGGGAGAGATCACCAAGCACATTTGATTGTATCATACTTTGTTTTTTATTATTTACTAACCAAAATACCAAAAATATGTCAATGTATAGTTTGTTGCTTTTGTAGGTAGTGTGTATGCTCACCTATGCTCCATCAAGCTCCTATCTAGGGTTTAAGACCCTTAGTGCAAGGAGTGTAATCAATAAATGGTTCACGTCGTCTCTAAGCATCATATATGGAACCCCATGATCTTCACATGTTATTTTGATCAAGAAATCATCAAGAGTTTGGAGTTTGTTTGCCTTGGAAACCCTAATTCATCTGGGTATCTTGTGTGACTTCTTCAACGAGTTTCTTCAACAATTGATCAAATTTTTCAAGGGATACTTCACATTACATCATCCTACACATATATGATCCTCCATGAGTCCCAAATATTAAGAGAATTTCAAGCTAGCAAGTTGGTTCATGGTGGTTGACCAGAGAAAGTCAACTGGTCAAAACTGGGGTTCCCTAGACCCTATCTCCAACAATTTTTGTCATATGAAAATTATTCCAAGATCAAAGTTACTCAAAATTACATTCCAAACAACTTTCATGTTTAAGTAAAGAGCTAGTTTTTCTTTGAAAGTAATTTTTTATGGTGAAAAATTATAGGTCATTTTGTTTGAACCCTAGTTTGGAGGTCAACTTCCCAAGACTATAACTTGCTTAATTTTTATGAGATGAAATGCATTCAAATTGCATGATCAAATTCTAGATGTCTTCTTCAATGTTTATGTTTGGAGGAAGCTTAAATTCAACTAGAAAATGCATGTGCCAAGAGGAAACATTATAAGTCACTTTGGGCCCTTGCGCATGGGTGCAAGTTGAAGGGCCATTTGGATGTTTTCCACTTCCACTTTTCATACACAATTGCATGGCCTTCCAACATGAATTCAGCATGACTTTCACTCAATTTTGGATCAGATTGCATCACTTGATGGGCCTATCACACGCTCATGCAAGCATGCAAAGAGAATTTTCAAAATTTGCCAAAATTGGAAGTGTGTGGAAATCAATCTCATGGCATATAAATAAGACCCTCATTTCTCAGAATTAAGGACCTCACGCCCAAGCTTTGAACCTGCAACCTCAAACCCTCACCATTGAAGGATAATCTTGAAGATTTTCTTTGAAAGTCGAGTTTTAATTCTCCATCTATTTTGAGATTGAAACTCCAAGAGTCCATACCTTTCATTGATCTATTTCAATTCTAACAAGCATCTGAAGCAAGGCCAAGCATAATTGAAAGCAAGATCGTGCCAATTTGAAGCTCCATTGAAGGTGAATTTTCAGAATTTTCATCTCTTCGATTCTTCCTCAATTCTTCACCATTCTTGTTGATTTTTGGTTGTCTGAAGTCCTATCAATGTAGGCAAGAAGATTGAGTTGCTTTAAGGTCAAAGCGAAGCAACTCAATTCATGATCCCCATAATTCAAATCCCTGTATCTTTTTATATACTTGGAATTGGAGAAAATTGAGGTCAGATTCATGCTTCTAAGCATTTTTTCTTCAAATTAGTGTATTCACTTTTCATTTTCCATTGAGTTGAGCTTGGACCAGACCGGTGGTGCTCACCGGAGAAGATGACCAGATTTAGGGCTCCGGTGTGCGCTGGAACAATCCAGGTCATCTAATTTGGTTCTCACATTTTAATCTCATTCATCCAATTTGATTACCATGCGTGTGGCACAGTTGATTGAGGCGTTGGTGGAATGTGCACGCTTGGCCATCAGATCTGCCACCTCAATTAATGAGGGAGATCTGATGGCCCTTGTTTTCTTAATTTTATTTTTTGATTTTTCATTTAATCATTTTATTTTGATTAATTCATATTAATTTCATTTTTAATCCAAAAAATATGGGACTTTCACCAAAAAAATTCTAATATTTTCCTCTTTCATTTTATGAATTAAAATTATTTTTTGGATTAATTTTGATATTTTTTTATGATTTAATTGTTTTTGTGCATATTTTTAATTACTTAAAAATACTTCTGACTTTTCAAAAATTATGAATTTTTTTCTCTAAGGTCCTTTGACCTTGTTTGACCTTGGATAAATCTTTTGGCCATTTATTTGGTGTTTTGAAGAGGTTTTAAGTTTTTGATCAAACATAATTCAAATTAAATGCATTTTTATTTGATTTTTAGTTGTTTAATTGTATAGAAATTGTGTTGAGCCATTTTTGTTGACTTGTGATGTTTGACTATGTGTTTGGGCCTTAGTCAAGGTTGATTTGACTTTTGTTAAGTTAAAATAATTGGATTTAGGGGATTGATGAAATGTACATTTCATATATGGATGAATGATTTTAATTTGATAAAATTCCACTCATGACCAATTGGTGTTATCTCATCTCCCTTCACTCTTCATCTCCAATCCCATTCTATCACATCCTTTTCATTGACCAATGAAGTCTCAATATTCTAAGGCTAATTGGTTCATCAATAACTTTGTGTTAGATGAACTAATACAAGTATGAATGAGATTAGGTTCATCCTTTGATCATTTTCTTTTTGTGTATGGTATGTTTTAGGAGTATGGTTCATTACGCCATACCTCTAACATGCATTAGAACCTAAATTTCTATTGTTCGGCCTCAGATAGTTGTGACTTCTACATAAGTCCAATTACGATTGCTTAACATAGAGCTAAATTTTGACCCTAAAGGCATAGCATTCTAGTAAGTGGGATTGTAAGTCTCCCCACTTTCATGATATTGTATGGAAACTTGGCTTTTTTCCTTCCTTTGGAAGATGTCTTGGTTCAAGGATTCATGTTTGTGAATAGAGGGTTGAGTGTTCTCCAAAGAATGACTTAATTAATTGAAAAGAAAAACACCAGTAACATCTAATCAACTAACATTTGACTAACTTTTATATATTAATTTTATCTTCCAAGTCGTTTACTTTATGCACATTAATTCCAAGTCATTTACCATTCCATTTGTCATTTACATATCATTTAACTTGTTTATGTTGATGTTATTTTCACTTTGCTCATTTGAGCCATATATAGTACCTGTTGTTAATAAACAACAAAAACCATAAAAGATATTTATGTGGAATGTTGGGTTTGATCTGAGATTTTGGACTTAGAATTAGACAACACTCCTTATGCAAGAGGACTTGGCCAATGCCAACATTTCTGAGACCAAGTTATTATGATCTGAGCCTTCATCTGATGCAAGTATGTGGATCCACATGAATTCATCTGCTACACGGTCTTGATGCAAATGTTACTTTGAACCTGTGTCTAATGCCTTATTCTGAGCCAATCAAGGAGTATGTCATCTGATACATGGAAAGATTAAGAAAAAGACTGTGAAGTTGCTTGCTTGGATGTGGTTATCTTTATTTGATGTATCGCTCTTCGTATTGCTACTCGCTTATTGATATTGCTTGATTTAAAGTCCAAAGGAAAAGTGGGTTTCTATATGACATTCTTGTCTATTGGATTGCATCCCATTGGTCAGATCTTTTCAACTCTTAACTTTTAAATCTTTTCTTAGGATTAATCTCTTCATCCCCTCCCATTCTCTTAAATTTCAAAATCTCTCCCCCTTTTCAAAAACCTTCTTTGCTTGTGATTTCTAAACTTAGACTTTATTGCAAATTAGAAACTTTGGCCTTATGCCATTGCATTTAAAACTTTTTTCTTAAATCAAACTTGTAAATGAATCTAACCATATTGACTTAAAATTTCAAAAGACAAAAAGAACTAACACTCATTCAAACTCTTTTAGGCCCATTGTGCCTCTCTTAAATTTAAATCTTTTGTTAAAAGCAATTCACTCATTTTGAAATTGATACCACGAACTACGAGGTTTTGATCCCTCATTTTTATGTTGCTACATAGGCACAAGTCTGAAGGTATTGTCAAACACAAAAATATAATTAATGAATTCTCTTCTCATCCCCACACTCTATTTATTGCAAACATCTTTTATACCAAGACACATACACATATAAAAAATGGCTCCCTAGGAGTACCTAGGACACTTTGGGTGCTAACACCTTCCCTCTGTGTAATCAACCCCCTTACCTGTAATCTCTGGCATTTTATTAGTTTTGATTTGAAAACTTCTTATCTTTGGGTTTTGTTCGTACTTTTCCATTTTCCTTTGGAAACAATAAAAGTGTGGTGGCGACTCTGAGTTTATTGACGTTAAGTTTATCCATAACTTAATGGTCATGAATTTACCACTACAGATATGCCACGAGCATCAAATACTCATCTTTTTTAGTAGCATTATTTAAATCTCTAAAATCTATACAGACTCTGAGAGTTCCATTTTTCTTAACAACAGGTACTATATTAGCTAGCCATTCGACATACCTTGCAGTTCTGATGAACTGGCTTTTGAGAAGTCTTTCGATCTCCTGCTTAATATTTATAGTGATCTTTGGAGCAAAGCGTCGATGATGTTGCTTTACTGGCCTTTTCCCAGGTTGAATAGGCAGTCGATGCTCCATCACACTTCGATCTAAACCAAGCATTTTGTCGTAGTTCCAGGAAAAACAATCTTTGTATTTTGTCAATACTTTTATCAGTTTAACCTTCATCTTTGACCCAACTTTAGTACTTAGGTATGTTGGTCTTTTTGTGACTCCATCTCCCAGATTAATTTCTTCGAATGGGTCTTGTGCTTGAATTTTTTGCAACTCATTCAATGGGTTTTCCTCAAACCCCAAAGGATCATTGTCGTAGATGCAATCAAGCCTCCGGATTTCCGAAGTTGTTGTTTGGTCTTGTCGACCATCTTCTCCCTCTTTGGCTTTGATAGCCAAGTTCTGAAGTCTCCCCTTCTAGGGCAGACACTCTTTTGTTTTAAGCCAAATAGGCCAAAATGCGAGCCAAACATTCTGACTCAGCAGTCATCTTTATTGACTGCAGGCCACCCCGCGGGTGGAATTACCATCTCTGGCTCCATTTCTTCTTCAACATCCCATATGAATCTGTGGTCGAGATCAAGGTTCAACATGCGACCGGTATTGAGTGAAGTATAGGACCCTGATTCGTCATCACAAGGTGCGATGTTAGCCAAATGCTGGTCGAAAGATTTCTTCGAGCCCTTGGCCTCATCAACCCAGTAATAACTTTGGTCAGCTTCAATGTTTTCCATGATGTCGTCCTTTCTCTAGATTATGAGCCTTTGATGTACAGTTGAAGGTACTACGCCTATTCCATGGTTTCACTCTCATCCAAGGAGTAAGTTAAAATTTACTCTCGAATTTATTACCATAAAAAGCATCGAGCGTATGGTCGTGCCAACGGCTAGATCAAATTGGATAACACCAAGTATATTATTAGTTTTTCCTTCGTAGTTGTATAGAACCATATTATGCTATCGGTGATCATCGTCGCACTTCCTCATCTTCTTGAATAATGTATAAGGCATTAAGTTGACGGATGGACTCCAGTCCACAAATACCTTGTTTACTTCTATCCCATCGACATTCGCCCTTATAAATAAAGGCTTCAGATCGTACCTCATCCCTGAGCTAGGTCTCTCAAACATGGCTTTTTGCTCCTCGACCACACCATTATTCATAACATAATAGCATAGTGGTTTTCCTCCAACAGTTTCATCTGGAATAAATTCTTCCTCCGTTTCGGAGACTTCTGATACCATATCATATTCTGCAGGCAATACTGATACAATGTCACAGTTAACAATGAAATCGTCACCATAGGTGTCATCATTAGTATCGTCGTACATGTCCTCGTCAAACTCTTCATCGGACTGGGGAGAGTATTTTGGTTCCCCTTCATTCAACTGAGGGGAATAATGAGGCTCCTCCTCATTCATTTCAAGCGCGTTCTTTGGCTCTTTCTCTTTCTCGAAATGAGGCGAGCATTTCATACTTTGGGAAGATATCATCCCTTTCTTTCCTGTAGGATCAACATTCATGGCCATTGTTTGATTATCCATGATCTTTACTTTTTATGTCCATACTCCTTTGGGGAATTGCTTCTTCTGTCCAGAGGTTTCGATAGGCTTCAACTGCGAAATCGGAGCCTCTTTCCTAACTTTTTTGTTTCGTTGGTAACGCCTCCATCGTGTTCTGGTCATTGGGTTTTTTCCTCTGTAGTTGGGAGAAACTACATAGCCCCTTGCTTCGACCTTCTTTTCTGGCGTGGCGGTTTCTTTTTCTAAATCTAGCACTCTCCACTTTGGCCTCTTGCCCCCTTTTTGGTTCACCGATTCCACCCACTTCTCCTATGGGATATCTGATGGCGGAAGGAAAGTATTTGGTCAAGGCTGCTGGAAATACCTCCTGTATTCTTCATTTTGACGTGCTTCTCCATGCTTGTCGAACACGAATCTGGGGACAACAGGCTTCTCCTCTTTTGGTTCTTTCTTCTTGTTTGCTTCTAATCCTTCAGCGGATTTCTCTTCAAACACAACGCTACACCTCAGACATAGTATCACGTTTGACCCACTTACTTTACATTTGTCTTGGAAATCTGTTAAGTTTTCGCCTGCTTGAGGATAAGCTGATTCCAGTTCATCTTCAACTCCTTTGTCGAAACCATCAGTAGTTTCAACAATTAGTACTTCAAAAGATTCAGCTAAAGACACAACATCCAGAGACTCCATAAGACCATCAGTATTCTCCACCATCATGCATTCAAGAGGTTCAAAGTATAAGGCTTCTTCAACCTTCAGAGGATTAGAGTCCACTTGCATCTTTGGCCTTTCGCCAAATTGAAGTCTTCCTTCTTTCAATGCCTTCTGCACCAAGTCTCTGAAAAGAACACATTGATAAGTTTTTTACCAAGAAAGTTATGAAACTTACAGAATGCCCTCTTATTTTTCTATTCTAGAGGGGGATCCTTTAAACCCTGAGGAAAAATTATTTGACCATCTTTAACCAATAAGTCAAACGTGTAAGTCTTTGCAACATATTTATATGTTTTTTCTACTTCAATGGGATTTTTCCTATTCGATGGTTTTAAAACTTTACACGTGTAAGGACGTCCAGGCTTGAGTTCATCCACGTTGACCTCACTGTTGTCCACAGACTCTTAATCCTCAGAAGAGTACTCCTCGACTGCGATATATGACACCTTCTCTTTCTTATGGTATCGACCAATTTTGGTCTTTTCAGCTTTCAGGCGTTCGATGTGTTGAACTCTGTCAGCCAATTGCGCCATATCCCTCAGATACTGAGTATCCAATTTCTTTCTAATAGAATAGTCCAAACCGTTTGTGACTATCTCGACCAAATCGTGCTCAGGGACTTGAGTAAAGCATCTAGCCTTCAACAGTCTAAACCTGTTTAGGTACTGATCAACTGACTCAGCGGTCTTTCGTTTGATGCTGGCTAGTTCTTTCAAACTTATTTTTGACTGCCCTATGTAAAACTGTTCATGAAACAATCTCTCTAATTGCGTCCACGTTTGGACGAATTGTGGAGGTAGCGTCGTAAACCATGTGAACGTATTTTTTATAAGAGAACTTGAAAAGTATTTCAACTTCAAATCCTCAATATTCTCTATGTCGCCAGCTTCAGTTTGATATCTGGCAACATGTTCGACGGTAGATTCTTCGATATCTCCGATGAACTTGGTGAATTTTGGAACCTTTCACCCCTTAGGAAATTCTGTTTGTAAAACAAAATCGGGTAAAGGATAAGATTATGTCGGCCTCTATATGCCTGGGTTTATTCCATTTCGTACTATGATCCGTTCGACAATAGCTTCTAGGTTCTGCTCCCCAGCCATTGTATCTTGTCGAATCTGCCTGACCACATGGTCGGGATCCTGGCTCCTATTAACTAAAACAACGGGAGGCCTTCGAGCCACCCTAAGAATTTTTTCGACTTCCTAATATTCTTGTTCAACCGTTTCGTCTACCATCTCCTCTTGTTGGATCGGAGTTTCCTGTCGAGGCGGATGTGGGGGATTCTAACGAACTTGCGCTCTAGAAGCCCCTAGGAAATCCCCTATTTGGGTCATTGAGTTGCCAGTTGTTGGTAACTCTGGGTCGAATCCTGGATTAAAGGTCTCAGTATGATGCCCATTTGCTGAGTTAGCATGTGGACTGTTTCATGATTATTTTCATCCATCTGATGTCCCATGACTGCGACAGAACTAGATGTGAAAGTTGGGACTGAATGAGATGACAATCTAAAACCCGGGGGTCGACCAAATTGGGCTGCCAAAGGTCCTAACCCTTGGTAACGTGGGGATGGAGATGATGACCTTTCGCCGAATGTGGAACCGATATTATGCATACTTGTCATAAACTCAGTTGGCATTCCCAACATTTTATGCATATGGATTGTAAAACTGGGC
The DNA here is from genome assembly GCF_024323335.1 of Lathyrus oleraceus. NCBI lineage: Eukaryota > Viridiplantae > Streptophyta > Magnoliopsida > Fabales > Fabaceae > Lathyrus > Lathyrus oleraceus. Next base: position 185,016,184 of record NC_066581.1, read on the forward strand.
ATATATTGCCCAGAAGTTCCCATCGTCGTCGACGTCGGTGTTTGAGGCTGACGTGGTGTTAGAATTGGCTCACTATATGTAGTCAAAACTGCAGGTATAATGCCATAACCAATATCAATTGTTTGTGACACGACTGTCTCTCCCGCCGAAGACGTTTCTTCGTGTGGTTAAGGTGACACCATCTTGCCACTACATAGTTGCATATACTAAACACAACGGGTCCCCACGGGTGTGCCAATTTGTTTACACAATAATCTCTAGCCTTCCTATAGAGGTTTACTTGCAGGATCGACTACAAAATCCTAGACCGATGCGTGTTAAGTATGTGGTGGTTTTGTTGGTAAGGTGTTTGGAATACTTGAAAAATAAGTGAAATGTTTTGCAAATTAGAAATGTAGTAAAAGTAAGGAAAGATAAAAGACAAGATACAAATGTAAATGAACAAAGTAAATGAAAATAACTTGACATGTTAAATGACTTGAAAATAAAGGTGAAAGCAAAAGTACATTTTTGCAGGAAGTTAACTTTTCTCTCTCTAACGCTTGATACTTCAAGTGTATTCATATTGCAGTGCTAAAAATGACACACCTTGAAATGAAAATTACATCTACTTAAATAATAGTAAGAAATAACTGCTAGGAGGTTATGGCCCATTCATGATGTGCCACGTGTCGGAGTCTGTCACCCACGTTGCTGGTAACTTCCCACTCTCTGCTTCCCACGATGAGTTCCCCCCATGGTAAGCTGACCTTCGACTTCGACGACAGACTCGCCTCCTTCGTCGACCCAGCTCTCTTGGTTTCCCCTTCGTCGATCCTGCTTCTGACCTCCCATTAGTCGACCTGGCTTCATGCTTCTTAGGTCGAAATTTTCCAACTAACAAATTGCCCCCCGAAAAGGCTGGTTTCGACTTAGGCTCTTCAACCAAGAAACTTGACTTTTGACTTTCCAATTTTCGGCAAATTTTTCATGCAAATTCTACAAGTTAGTTTTTCCATTGTCATCCAACCACTTAACATTCCATAGGCTAGAAAGTCATTAATCACCCAAATTACTATTGCCTTCATAAAAAAAATTGCTTCAAGGAAACATCATTAGTCATAATTCCATCATCCCATAACATTTTCAGTTCATCTATCAACAAGCGCAAATACACGTCAATGGTCCTCTTTGGGTTGGACAGGCCAGGAATTCTAATGGTCAAGAATATAAACTCCTTTCTCATGCACATCCATGATGGAAAATTATAGGGGGTAATAATTACAGGCCTTGAACACAAACCTAATCTAACATTTCGATGATCTCGAGCAAATTCAGGTCATGTTTCAGTAAAGTGTTTCCAAGCTTTTGCATCTGACGAATGAGACAAAGAGTCATTTTCCCTTGTATTCTCACGATGTCATCTCATTTCACGAGTTATTTGTAATGAGGAATACAATCATTATAATCGCAGAACAAGTGGGAAGTACCACATATATTGTTGTGGAACTAATTTATCATGTCCCCGTCTTCTAACATACTTGTATCGCTCCTCTCCACATATTTTACAACTTTGAAGTGTGTCATCCTCCTTATAATACAACATGCATCCTTTCACACAACATTCAATTTTCAAACTCACCAACCCTAATTCAACAATCGACTTCCTTGCTTGATAAAAAAATTTAGACATTCCCTGGCAAAGCATTTCTCATAAATTGCATCCATCCATTGAAACAGCTCTCAGACAAACCATAATCTGTTTTCAAACTTAATGCAGTTAAAGAAGTTTACAACATAGAATATCTATCACAACCATCTTATAAAGGGGATCATGTGGCCTTCAACATTTCAAATAATTTTTGTGCTTCCTCATTAGGATATTCTTCCATTGATTCTTCTTCATCTTGACCTTCTTGTTCTACATAGTTGCCAATTTCTGATGCTATGGCATTACTAACTGCTCATAATTATCAAACATTTCCCTCCGACCTCTACTTCCATAATATGAGTGACTAACAACCACCCGAGGAATTAGAGGAAGCTCCTCGCCATGGTTTGTTCAATAATAATAATCATTCATGAATCCCCTCCTACAAAGATGTTCCTTCACTTCTTCCAGATTTCCAAATTTTAGACACTTGCAGTTGTTACACTGGCATCTAATATTCCCTCCTCCAATTTTATTTTTATCTTATGCCAAAGCAAAATTTATAAATTCATGACTCCAATATTAAATTCTGCACTGATATTCTTATGATAATCAACTCTATTGTTCATCCAGTACTTCCATTTTTAATACATTATTTACACAATAAAGAATTAATCCTGAGTCATGTATCATTTAAAAATTTAATATCTGTAATGCTTTATATAACGCTTTATCTCTCTATATATAAACAAAATAAAAAGATCCTCATGTTTGAGAGGTAGAAGACGTGTCTCACGTGAGGAAAGTAAATTTTGGTTCTACCTCTTTTCTGTACGCCTCTGTTTTTTCTTAGTAACTTCTCATTCGCAACCAATAATAATAACAAGCCAATCAATGACAATAACAAGTTTATGACGGTGACTACTTTCTCAAAAAAGGGACATGTAAAATCACAAATCACAGGGTAGTCACATTTGAGTGTTAAAATTTTCTTAGTGTAGAAACAAAAAATAGACAGAAGTTATCTTAGAAATTTCTCATTCTATAAAGTTGTTACATTTACAATAAACTTAAAGTTTTGATGGTATCTATTGGAACATAATGTCAATATTTTAATAGGGAGATGAATTTGAAAAAGTTTCTCTAAATCAAATCCTACATTATATTAAATGAAGAAAAAAAAACTCATTAATCTCACACAATGATTATGTGAGACATCTTAACTAACTCACTTCATTATATAAGAAAATTCCCTATTTCCTTATCAAACATAACAAAAACTTATTTTGAGTTTTTCTTTCCTCACTCTCATAGCTATGCGTCTTTCGAATTGTCGAAACGCCAACTTCTCCCCTTTGTTTCTACTCATTGAATTTTTCGAGTATTTTTTTGAATTCTCTTTATAGAGTTATGTAAACTTCTCCTCGTTTGAGTTGAGTAATTATCAAGTATAATTTTTTTATTCTTTTTAGAGAATTATTCGAATTTCTCTTTGTTTGAGAAATCATTTTTAGTGGTCAAATGACCATTATTGAATTCTCTTTATTAGAGAATTATTGGAATTTCTCTTGGTTTGAGAGATTATTACGACGGGTTGTTATACGAGATACTATGAGTGGTATTTAAACCATATTCGAATGTTAGGGTATATTTCTAGACCGATTATCTATTGTACAAGTAGTAATCGAACAATATAGAACTGAGTTGTTTTATCATGAAGGCAGCGCGGTAGTTGGACTGTTTTGCATAACTTTGGACAGAATCGAAAAACGTTTTAAAGAAAGCGAGACCTAGTCCACGTCTCGATCCGATAATTTATTCTTGTGACTAATTTTCAATAACATGAAACAACAATATCATATACTAACCTGCTGAAAACACAGGGGAAATACTACAACATTTGTTTTTGTAAAGTTTCAGTATATGTTTTTCCTAATCTTGTAAAAGTTTATTTTTTCTTTTTTAAAAACTCCAGAAGGAATATTTTTTGTTGCACTATATTTTGTTCTAGACTAATGAATTTTCTTTAGTTAGATGTTCAATAGTCTTAAGTTATAACCATTTGGAGAATTACTCATATTAAACTCAGATTTTTAAAGTAGGCAATGAAATAATCAAACAACATTTGTTTAAGAGGAAAATTCAATCCTAAATATACATGACCATGATCATGATGAATATTTACCAATGCAACATAGCTGTTTGATCCATCATACTTCTTAACAGCACACTGTCAATGCAGAGAAACCTAGCAGGATTATATAATTTTACTATAGAAAGTAGTCGTACACCACAAATGGATTTTAATGCTATAGTAAAAATAGAAGGATAACTTAGTTAAGTTATATATATATATATATATATATATATATATATATATATATATATATATATATATATATATATATATATATATATATATATATGCGATATGCAAAATGATATTCTTACACCAAAACCTACACCTATATCCGTATTTCATTGTTCATCAATATGGTGAACAGTGAAATATTATAATAATATACATTTTTAAAAATAAAATATTAAAAAATATTATTTTATTATTTTTTTAATTTTTAAATTAAATGATATTGATATAAAATGGTGTGATTAATCAATTTTATAATTTTATTAACCAACTTTTTATATTGAATTAACCAATTTTGATGACTGCTCAAAATTTATTTGGACAACTGAACTCTTACTAACCAACTTCATAACTTTATTAATCAATCTTTTACTTTTTATTAATCAACTTTGGCGTACTAGTAAAAATTATTTTTAATATCTGGACGTGTATTAACCAACTTCGTTATTTTATTAATCAATTTTTTACATTTCATTAACCTGTTTTATTTTATTACTTTAAAGATACTGTTCACGATTACTGTGCATGGGGTACTGTTCATGCACTGTGCATGGGGTACTGTTCATGCACTGTTCATATAGTGTTCATAATTATTATTTTTTAATTAAAAAACACTATTTACCGTATAAATACGGTGAACAATATATACAGTATATGGATGTAAAAAATGGTGTATCAATAGCATAATTGTATATATATATAGAGTGTGTGTGTAAGAGCATGGTTCGGGGCTCTGTCCACGTTCAAAAACAGCTTCCAATAAAAGTCCAAAAGATACAATCTTGCATAAACTCAACTATAAACCAAAAATGCAAATAAAATTATGAGAGAAAAATTATTTAAATGACAACATTCATATTTGCATCAATAAGTCTAAAGTTTCACATGCTTATAGTAACTAATTTTTTTACTTGCATCGAAGACAATATGAATTTAGCCCTTTATTTTAAATTTACAAGTTTAAATTAATTTAACTTACTGTAAACAAGAAAATGTCTAATCATGATTTACATGAAATATTTTTTTTTTATCCCAGATTCAATAAATGCAATGCTGTATGTGAACTTCATTCACTTACACACCAATTGCACCTTTGCACCTCAAGCCTAAATTAATGCCACAAAACCAGCTTGATCATGTTATCTAAGTTGGTATTAGGCTTAATGTATCTAAGTTGGTATTAGGCTTAATGCTTAGTTGAAATATTAAACTTGATTTGGACTTAATTTTATTATTTGATTTTGGACTTAGTTATTTGGGCTTAGTTTATATTGGATAATGTTTCTAGAAAAGTCTTGTAGTATTTAGAGTATCTAGATATTTCTTAAGATTGTAATATTTTCTAGAATACTCTTTGAATATCTAGAGTTGAGAACTCTCTAGAATTAGTGTATCTAGAGTTCTCCTTAGAGTACTATAAATAGAGATGTAATCCAACACTTTTGAATCAAGCAAAAAATACAAAGTTCTCTCTTCCATAAATAATTCTCCTACCTACCAAGTTTCTATTCAAGCCTCTAATATTCCCACACACTTTTACTAAACACAAAAGGGTTTATTTCCAACAAAGTGGCATCAGAGCTTCAAGGTCCTAAAAAAATGGTGAATGGAGGTTTCCCTTTTCAAATGTCGATGCTCACAAAGAACAACTATGACAATTGGAGTATCAAGATGAAGGCGCTACTAGGAGCTCAAGATGTGCGGGATATCATTGAGAAAGGCTTCAATGAGCAAGATGAAGCCTCGCTAAGCCAAGGTGTAAAGGAGATATTGAGGGAGTCAAGAAAGAGAGACAAGAAAGCGCTCTTTCTCATTTATCAATCGGTGGATGAAGATATATTTGAGAAGATCTCCAACGCAACGACGGCCAAAGAAGCATGGCACAAACTTCAAACTTGCAACAAAGGAGTGGAACAGGTGAAAAAGATTCATCTTCAAACTCTTAGAGGTGATTTTGAACGTTCATTTGTGGAAGAGTCCGAGTCAATTTCTGATAATTTTTCTCGAGTATTGGCCGTAGTCAATCAACTTAAATGAAATGGTGAAGATGTTGATGAGGTAAATGTCATGGAGAAAATACTTTGCATTTTAAATCCAAGTTTTGACTTCATTGTTACTAACATTGAAGAAAACATGGATTTAAAGACCATGACTATTGAGCAACTCACGGGTTCCTTACAAGCATGCGAAGAAAAACAAATGAGAAAAATTAAACAAAAGGAGGCTATGGAGCAACTACTACAACTCAACATAAAGGAGGAAAATTATGCGAATTACAAGAGCCAAAGAGGACGAGGTCGTGGCCAAGATCGTGGGCGTGGACGAGGACATGGAGGAGAAGGAAGAGGCAGTTGCAACAACTACTCTAACAATGGAGAAAGAAGTTGGAATCCACAAGCAACAAGAGGTCGTGGAAGAGGAAATTCATGGTCGAGGTGTGACAAATCACAAATCAAGTGCTTCAACTGCAACAAGATCGGTCAGTATGCATCTGAGTGTAGATTCTCGAAGAAAGTTGTGGAAGATCGGCAACATCATTTTGAATGTTCGAGAATCTACACTCAAATGTAAAGTGACCGATCCTGTTGCAGTTGAAGCACTTGATTTGTGATTTGTCACACCTCGACCATGAATTTCCTCTTCCACGATCTCTTGTTGCTTGTGGATTCCAACTTCTTTCTCCATTGTTAGAGTAGTTGTTGCAACTTCCTCTTCCTTCTCCTCCATGTCCTCGTCCACGCCCACGATCTTGGCCACGACTTCGTCCTCTTTGTCTCTTGTAATTCGCATAATTTTCCTCCTTTATGTTGAGTTGTAGTAGTTGCTCCATAGCCTCCTTTTGTTTAATTTTTCTCTTTTGTTTTTCTTCGTATGCTTTTAAGGAACCCATGAGTTGCTCAATAATCATGGTCTTTAAATCCTTGTTTTCTTAAATATTGGTAACAATGAAGTCAAAACTTGGATTTAAAGTGCAAAGTATTTTCTCCATGACTTTTACCTCATCAACATCTTCACCATTTCTTTTAAGTTGATTGACTTCGGCCAATACTCGAGAAAAATTATCAGAAATTGACTCGGACTCTTCCACAAATGAACGTTCAAAATCACCTCTAAGAGTTTGAAGACGAATCTTTTTCACCTGTTCCACTCCTTTGTTGCAAGTTTGAAGTTTGTCCCATGCTTCTTTGGCCGTCGTTGCGTTGGAGATCTTCTCAAATGTATCTTCATCCACCGATTGATAAATGAGGAAGAGAGCTTTCTTGTCTCTCTTTCTTGACTCCCTCAATATATCCTTTACACCTTGGCTTAGCGAGGCTTCATCTTGCTCATTGAAGCCTTTCTCAATGATATCCCGCACATCTTGAGCTCTTAGTAGCGCCTTCATCTTGATACTCCAATTGTCATATTTGTTCTTTGTGAGCATCGACATTTGAAAAGGGAAACCTCCATTCGCCATTTTTTAGGACCTTGAAGCTCTGATGTCACTTTGTTGGAAATAAACCCTTTTGTGTTTAGTAAAAGTGTGTGGGAATATTAGAGGCTTGCATAGAAACTTGGTAGGTAGGAGAATTATTTATGGAAGAGAGAACTTTGTATTTTTTGTTTGATTCAAAAGTGTTGGATTACATCTCTATTTATAGTACTCTAAGGAGAACTCTAGACATACTAATTCTAAAGAGTTCTCAACTCTAGATATTCAAAGAGTTTTCTAGAAAATATTATAATCTTAAGAAATATCTAGATACTCTAAATACTACAAGACTTTCCTAGAAACATTACCCAATATAAACTAAGCCCAAATAACTAAGTCCAAAATCAAATAATAAAATTAGGCGCAAATCAAGTTTAATATTTCAACATCCCTCCTTAAACTTGATTTGTGACTCCAAGCATATTCCTTAGCTTCACAAAAGTTTCCAATTTGAGTGGCTTGGTGAAAACGTCAGCAGCTTGATCGCTAGACATCACATACTTCAACTTTACCTTCTTTTTGCCGCCTTGAAGTGAGTTGTTGTTGGAGCTTCCATGTAGCGACTTACGACTCCTACAGCATAGAGAATATCCGGTCTTGTACTTGTCAAGTAACGCATACTTCCAACCAAACTTTTGTAAAGAGTTGGATCAACAAACTCTCCATTTTCATGCTTACTCAACTTGCTTCCATATTCCATCGGGGTGCCAACTGGATTGGCATCATCCATCTTGAACTTCTTAAGGACTTCTTTGGCATAACCTTCTTGGGTGATAAAAAATCATTTATCTTCTTGCTTTACTTCGATGCCGAGATAATATGCCATGAGCCCCATATATGTCATCTCAAATTCATTTGACATGTCTTTCTTGAACTCTTTGGACATGGTTTTTAACCTTAAAATCCACTTCTTTTCTTTCTTATTGATTTTTTAGTGGAATTTTCATTGTTTTAACTTTAAAAGTCCACTTCTTTTGTTTTTTTATTAATCTTTTAGTGGAATATATAATTCTCTTTTATAGGTTACTGCAAAATTACTACTTAAGAGCATTTGTATATTGATCAACAATCTCCTGAATTAAAAATTCTATGATTTGACATAGAGAAACGGTTGTAAGAAAATGGTGTCGGCAGATGCCGATACCGATAATGCTATCACCATTTTTATATTAAAGAATAAATTTTGGTTAATTAAACTACGACGACCACAGTTAATGTCGCGACACTTGTACCGACTGAAATTTAAAAGTCTTGGTCGCGGAAGTTTATTAAAACCCCGACTGAAACTAGAATTTCATATGGGATTGGAATTTCATATTTTGTTTACCTAGAGGCCAGAATTTCTATTGAGTGTTTGAAAATAGTGTGACTTTTTAAAGAATTTGCCGAAGAAAATGCACTTTATGAAGGAATAAATATGAAATTATGTTTTCCTATAATATAGGTTTCTTCCTCCCTGATACAAATACTAATTTAAATTTCTAAAAATAGTTAATATCTTTCAAATACATCATAGTAAAACATCCATTCCACAAAATAAAATACACATAAAATAAAAATGTTGATGAAGAAATAACATCACCGACATTCAATAGCTACATTATAGTCTATTAAAAAGAGAAAATATATGAGATTGGATCAAATTCCTTGAGAAGATGAATCTTTTAGGAGTTTTTGGGTTTTTTTGGTTCTTTATTTATTTCCCTAACAAACCCTCCTTCTTGATTGCATGAGAGAAATTGTGAATGAGAAATTTCTTGAATTTCTCTATTGGAGCTGCATTTTACAATTAGGATTTTTTTGTCTCTGCTTCTTGATTCTCCATTGGGATTTTATGGTTATGTATTTGGTGTATTTTGTTTGTTCGGCTTCTTAGTAAAAAAGATTTCAGCGTTTCCTTAGTGTTTTTAAAAATATTATTAAATTAGAAATAAAATTAATTTACAAATGTGAGGGAGATATGAGAGGACAAATTAAAATTAATTTTAAATGATAAGAAGATGAGAGAGGGAAAATGAAAAAAAAAATAGACTAATATTTTTTTACTCAAACTAATTATATTTCTAACTCAATCAACGTGGCAACAAAATTATCTTCTTAAACTTTGATTTTGTATCATTGAAGTTTATTTTATTATGTTAATTTTTATCTTAATGCAATTTTTTATCTCTTTATTTTGAATTTTGAATTTGTATATGCATTTATATAAAATAATTAAAACATATATTCATATTTTTCATGATTGAATAAATTCATATTTATATTTACTAAATATTTCATTTAAATTTTATTTTTATTTTTATTTTAAAAAGTAATATTTATAAAAAAATTATAACTAAATTAATATGGTTTAAATGCACGTTTGGTCCCCTTAATTTGGACGTTTTAAATAATCGATCCCCCTACTTCAAAAAATACAATTTTGATCCCTGAATTTTGATGGACTTTGAATTTTTATGGTTCCCCTCCACTTTCGCAAACATGACATTGATGATTGAGATGAAAAAATATTTTTATTTAGGTGACAAGGATGACTAGGATAATTATTAATTAATATGTTTCTAAATTAATTAATTAATTAAAATTTTTTAAATCGAAGTATTTGGACTTAAACTCATTCCTTTACAATCAAGGTCCAATATACATATTCCATTTTAACTTGCGTCTCTTAGCTATATAAACATTCAAATTATTTCTAACTAAACAAATGTGAGACTATATTCTAACCAATTCACCTTGTTTTTCCAAGATTCTTGTTCCTCCCTCACAGTGTTCTCCTTCTACTTCAACTTTCCTTATTTCTTCTACAGTAGACATGCAAGTCTTTCCATTGCTTACAGACAGACATGCAACAAGAAGCAAGATCAACATTTTCCAGTAATAGAAAAACAGTCTTCAAAATTTCTTCAAGTCTGTGTACATTTAATTCTAGTGGCCTTCCTGTTCAGAAACTCTGTGGGAGCAATAGCAATCTCTCCATGGCCAAACATGTAAATATTGATGTTGATTATTGGTTACATACGGCTGACACTCCTTTGGTTCTACTCCTCTGGCTGGTTGAGCTGTCTAATATCAAATCATTGACAGTTACTTCAACTACTCTTAAGGTACTTTATAGCGTGTTTGGTTTGAGGAACAAAATTGTTTCATTTTCAGTTGTGAAAATTACTACTCAACTGATATTGATTTGTCCTAATTGCTTAGGTTCTTTCCCGTGTTCCCGGTTTATTGAAGACTGAGTTCTCTTTCTTGTGTAACATGAAGTCACTAAAAGTAAAAAGGAAATATCCTTCCTCCGTACCTGATGGATTAGTGGAGTTTTTGCTTCAAAACTCACCCTAAGCAGAGGTTCACATTGTTGATTGATTAAGGTCAGATGTGCATTCAACATTTTAAAGATATATTATTTGGCTTAGTAACTTTAATTTTGCATCCTTCTCTACTTTCTTTTCCTGTAGTGTCTCTGGTTATAACATACATTCAATTGATAAATTACAAAGCTCGTAGTTATAGTAACAAACAATACTCGTAGTTACAGTAAAGATTGACATGAAGAAAGTAATAACTAACTAATTTTCAAATATTAAGGGATGCAGAACCTAGAATCTGTACGTAGTGGAATTGATATTACAGGTTTTTTCCTATAATCTGTTATGAAGGTACCACAAAACAGATGGTATGGTGATATTTTGGCACTCTGTCATGGACCACCATCTGTTATAGACCACCATCTGTTATAGACAATACTAGATAGGTAGAAGAAATAAGGAAAGTTGGAATAAAAGAAGAACATTGTGAGGGGGAACAAGACTCTTGGAAAAATAAGGTGAACATAAATTGGTTAGAGTATAGTCTCATATTGTTTTGGTTAGAAATAATTTGAATGTTTATAAAACTAAGAGACACAAATTAAAATATAATATGTATATTGGGCATTGGTTGTAAAAGAATGAGTTTAAGTCCAAAAGCTCTAATTTTAAAAATTCTAATTAATTATTTAATTTAGAAACATATTAATTCAACTTATTAAATATTAATTCAAATAAAAATATATTAATTAATAATGATCTTAATCATCCTTACCAACTAATTAAAAAATGTTTGCTCATTCCATTCATCAATACCACGCCTACAAAAGTGGAGGGGGACCATAATTCAGGGATCAAAATCGAGGTTTCGTAATAGCGGGATCAATTGTTTAAGACACCCAAATTAAATGGGTCAAAATTGTATTTAAGCCAATTTATATTTATATTTTTTTATTGAATAATATTTATATTTTTTTGAACATAGATACCAAGTAAAAAATAACTATATAATAAAAAAGCTACAACATTATCAAAAAAGAATTTAATTTTTAATATAAATAAATAAAATTTGGAATAATTCCCTCACAAAATTTGTAATTGATAACATGTTACATGTTTATGATGGAATTTATGAAGGAATGATTAGAGAGGAATAAAATTCATTTGAATTTCCCTCACTAAATTCACTCTGTTCAGATTTGCAAGGGAATTTGTGAGGGATTTTTTATGTCGGAATAAATTTTCACAAATATCTTCCCTAATTTTCGTCCGTCTAACTTCAATCAAGAATACAATTTTCCTTCACAAAATCCATCGCAACTAGTGAGGGATTTTCTTCCCTCACAAATTTCCTTCTCTAAATTGCATTTATTAATAGTGCTTAAACTAATTTGTTTCATGCCTTTGCAATCCATCACAAAGATCTTTTGCAAACTTCTTTAAGTTTCACCTTTTTCATGACAAATCATTTCAATATCAATGTTTGAGTTTCACAACATAGTGTCATAGATATATAGTGGTGGTGTTCGCATTCTGATTTGATGTAGAGAGTTTCTTGTGGGTTGACGTGTTAACAATACCTTGAACGTTGTTACTTTATAAATAGACGGAAAAAATATATTGAGACAAAACTGAATTATTTTTCCCTCAGTTTTTAACCTAAAACTGAGGAAAAATATTATTTCTTTTTAAATAAAAACTAAGATAAAATAGGGAATTTTCCCTTTGGTTCCTAAGTCAATCGAGATAGTAGATTACATCTATTGCAAAAAAAATGGTGAATGAAAAAAATTGAAAGAAACATGTATTGTTTAATTTTTTAATTTTTTACCTTTCTCCAATTTCTTTGTGTGTTACAATAATCAAACAATGAACTATATTCAAAACATATTGCAATATGATTAGGAATAAATTTCTCAATATTGTCAACCAAAGAAAACAATATATTACATAATATTTTCTTTGATGGGCAACATTGGAGAGTTATTCTAAAATGTAATGATGTTTTCTTTTACCATTCAACTTTGGCAAGAGGTGGAAAGAACACAACCACCACCATCACAAACAACAACAATAATAATAAAAAATAACACATAACCAAAAATGATTTGTTAAAGATGAGTGTTGGAAGAGCAACAACACATAACCAAAAAAAAATTATGTCATGCAATCCATCTAAAAGAATGATGTTTACAAGTATGAAGTGGATGTACATATGAGTTTGATGTTCTTGTTGGCCGCTTCTACCACGTCGTTCATTTTTGGTCAATAGGGTGACGAGTTATGGTGTTCAATTTTGAAACTCTCGCATAACTCATTCATCACTTTGTTGTTTAGATTCAACCCATTATCCGTAATAATTTTGTTAGGAACCCCGTAGTGATAAATGATCTCTTTTTTTATGAACCGTGCAATTACTTTCCTTGTCACGCTGGTGTAGAAAGCAGTTTCTACCCATTTGGTGGAATAATCGATAACGACCAGAATAAACCAGTGTTCGTTCGCAGCTTTTGGCTCGACTATCCTGATTATGTCTATACCCCACATGGAGAAAGGTCATGGAGCAGTAAGGACATTCAAGGGAGTATGTGGTACATGTACCTTATCTGCATAGGTTTTTCACTTGTGACACTTATTCACGTATTTGAAACAATCAGTTTCCATAGTCATCCAGTAATATCCCGCTTTGAGAAGTTTCTTAGCCATAGGATGTCCATTGGCATGAGTGTCAAAGGATCCCTCATGATTATCCTTGATGATCATGTCCGCTTTGTATCCATCCAAACATCTGAGTAAAACCATGTCATGATTCCTTTTGTAAAGTACATCCCCATTGAGGAAGAATTGGAAGGTCAATCTTCTAAGTGTCTTCTTACCCCCACTTGAGGCATTTGCAGGATATTCCTGTTTCTGAAGGAATTGTTTGATGTCATGAAACCATGGCTTATTATCAACTTCTACCTCTACGGCCATGCAATAGACAGGCTCATTCAAACGGTGAATTCTTATAGCTGGTGCTTCGTTGTATTACTTGACCTTGAACACGGATGACAAAATGGCCAAGGCGTTCGCTAGTTGATTCTCCTCCTAAGGAATATAGTGGAAGGTAATCTCATCAAAGCAGGTTATCATCTTTCAAATGTGGTCTCGGGGTCGGATTATCTTAGCATTATGGGTCCCCCATTCTCCTTTGATTTGATTGATGACGGGAGTTGAGTCTCAATAAACTTCTAGGATCTTGATTCTCAGGTCAATGACTTTGTGAATCCCTAGGATACACAAATCATATTCTTCCATGTTATTTGTACAAGTAAAGTATAACCTAGCAGTGAAGGGAGTATGTTACCCTGTTAGGGGAGGTTATGATAACTCCAATTCCATGTTCGGTTGCATTTGAAGCACCATCGAACACCAGTTCCATCATTATCCCGGTTCGGGTCCCTCATCGGGACCTAGGGCCTCACAATACCTTATTACCATAATATCTTCGTCATGGAAGTGAAACTGTATAGGTTGATAATCTTCTTTTGGCTGATGCGCAAGATAATCCGCTAGCACATTCCCTTTTATAGCTTTTTGTGTGACATACTAGATGTCGTACTCTATTAGTAGCATCTGCCATCGAGCTATTCTCCCAGTTACTTCTGGCTTTTCAAAGATATATTTTATAGGACCTATTCTGGATATCAATAGAGTATTATAACACACCATGTATTATCTCAAACACTGAGCGACCCAAACTAGAGCTCAACAAGTTTTCACCAATAGCGAATATCAGGATTCACAATCGATAAATTTCTTGATTAGGTAATAGATTGCATGCTCCTTTCTTCTGGTATCATCTTATTGCCCCAGTACACATCCCATAGAATTGTTAAGCACCGTTAGGTACATTATAAGTGGCCTTCCTGGAACTGGTGGTACCAAGATAGGTGGCTTTTGCAGATATTCCTTGATTTTATCGAAGGCCTTTTGACAACCTTCATTCCATTCGATGGCTTGATTTTTTCTGAGTAACTTGAAGATCGGTTCACATGTGGCTGTAAGATGAGAGATGAACCTAGAAATGTAATTTAATCTCCCTAGTAATCCACGAACCTCTTTTTCTGTTCTCGGAGCTGGCATTTCTTGGATGGCATTTACTTTGTCAGGATCAACTTCAATTCCCCTCTAGATGATTATGAACCCCAATATCTTTTCTGATCTGACCTCGAAAGTTCACTTTACTAGATTAAGTCGTAACTTGAACTTTCTCAGATGATCAAACAACTTTTGCAGGTTAACTATGTGATCCTCTTCAGTATGTAATTTGGCAATCATATCATCGATGTAAACCTCTATTTCTTTATGGATCATACCATGGAATAAAGTCACTATTGCTCTTTGATATGTTGCCCCAATGATTTTTAGTCTGAAAGGCATTACCTTATAACAGAAGGTTCCCTAAGGAGTGATAAATGTGGATTTCTTCATGTCTACAGGATCCATCTTTATCTGGTTATAACCGGAGAATCCATCCATGAATGAGAAGACTGAGAACTAAGAGGTTTTATGTACCAGGACATTGATGTGTGGTAGTGGAAAGTCAGCTTTAGGACTTGCTCTATCCACACACATTCTGACGTTATCGTCTTTCTTCGGAACTGGCACAATGTTAGCTACCCATTATGAATATTTTGCAACGACTAAGAACTATGCGTCGAGCTGCTTTCTGACTTCTTCCCTGATCATGAGAGACAAGTATGGTCTGGTTCTTCTTAGTTTTTCCCTAACTGGTGGGCATTCAGGTTTGAGCGGTAGCTTCTGTACGACGATTTTTGTGTCTAGTCGTGGCATACCTTGGTATGACTAAGCAAACACATCTGCATATTCATGTAGAAGCTCGACCAACCTTTTTGTGACTTCATCTTTTAAGGAAGCACCAACCTTAACCTCTTTCGTATTTTATTCAGTTCTCAGATTGATCACATCCACTGGTTCCTGGTGAGGTTGAATTTCTTAGTCCTCTTGCTTCAATAGTGTGGCTAACTCTTCGAAAATCTCACAATCGTCCTCATTGCTTTCTTCTGCTTGGTTAATTGGGAATTCGAAGTTGTAAGGGATTATAACAATGTTATTTTCAGTAGGTTAATTTATTAATCTTCATGAGAAAGTGTTTTACTTTTATTATCTTTTGGATGAATTGATAGGAATGGAAGAATATGGAAGAGTATTGCCATTTTTGAAAAGAAAATTTTAAACTGAAAGCAAAGAATCTTAATGGAAAACAAAAATGAAATTTTATTCATAAATAAGTTATTGAAACAAAAGGGGCCCTACAAAGCTTGTCCATTTGCTTTGGCATAACAAAGGACTTATTATTATTTAAAAAAAAGTAAATTACTTCGAACTAGATATTATCTCTGGAATCACGATGGCCTTCCAATTGCGAGTTGTATTTGGTGAGAAGTGACACACCAAGTTGGGTATCCCTTCTTCTTCTTAAATAACAGCCACCCGATCTTCACTCATATATCATGCACTATGGAAGGTCTCCTGAAGTGTATAGAGATTCTTCTGGTTGGCCTTCTGAAATCCTTCATTTGCTCGTTTGTAACCCAACCCAAACTGATCCTTCTTTTCAGGTATCTTCAACAGCTTTCCCCAGCCCTATGTATATTTACCCTTGATCAATTTTGACATCTTCTCCAATGGAGACATTGATTGTTCTCTCCTTCGACTGACAGCTACAATCTCTAAAGCTTGGAATAGTATTTCCAATGTTTCCCTATCCACTTCTATGTATCTGAATGATGAGAGTTGACTAACGAACATGTCTTCCTCTCCTTCGATGGTTATTAGTTTATCATCAGTTATGAATTTCAACCTCTGGTGCAGGGTTGAAGTGACGGCTCCTGCAGCATGGACCCAAGGTCGTCCTATAAGGCAACTGTAAGATGGATTGATTTTCATCACTTGAAAGGTGACTATAAATGTATGAGGTCCTACAATGATTTGTAAGTCAACTTCTCCAATTACCATCCTCTTCGAACCATCGAAAGCCTTGACCACTAAGGTATTAGCCTTCATGAAAGTTCTCACGTTATTCAGCTTCCCTAGATTGTTCTTAGGCATGACATTTAGAGACGAGCATGTGCCCACTAATACCCTTGATAGGAGACTATCTTGGAATTCTACGGATATATGTAAGGCTTTGTTATGAGTGTGTCCCTCTGGCAGTAATTCATCATTACTAAATCCCAAACAGTTGCTAGCGGTGATATTAGCCACCACGTTGTCAAATTGATTTACCGTTATGTCATGAGTGACACGGGCTTCATTTAGTATTTTCAATAAGGCTTCTCTATGAGCCTCGAAACTTAGAAAAAGAGATAGTATATTGATTTTAGAGGGTGTCTGGCTCAGCTGATCTACCACTTTATAGTCACTCTTCCTGATCAACCTTAAGAATTCTTTGGCTTCTTCTTGAGGTACAATATTCTTGGAAGACCCTTCCTCTGAACTTACAACCTCTTTCCCTTTTGAAAACTTTGTCGTCCTTCCCTTTGGTTGTTGTCCAGGAGCAAAAACTCTTCCACTTCGGGTCATACCTCATATGCCAACGATATTAGTGACTGCAAGTTCTAGCACCACAGGCTTTTCACCTACATATGTTATTGCGTTATAAATTCATGGTACAAACTTAGTACTTTCGAACGGGAATGGTGCAGGAACACGAAAGACAATAGGGTCTTCTAACTTTACAGGTATTTGAAATGGAATTTGAAACGACACTAGAAATGGTATTTGTACTAACGTTTGAGAAGACATTGGAACTAGTATTTGAAATGTTGTTGGAGCTCTCATTTGCTGGTAAGGGATCTCAAAAGGCGTGTGCCCATGAGATTCTATAACTAATACATCTTCTACCTTCCTCGTGTACCCAATTTGGACGAAACCCATATTCATCATTTTTTGAAGGAACTCCTTCATCTTCCCATACGTGTCTGGGTTGATCAGGTAGATTTTTCAGTCAACATGTAACTCTTCGAACGCCTTGTAACCAACCAATTTCTCACGTACCCTTGACATATGAGTCCTTACTTGATCTACTAACTGGATCAAAATGTTGTCGTCTAGCCCTTCCACCGCATCGATGGTTGGACCACCATGTCCTAGCATTGGATTTCCCTTCACATTTGGGCCCTCTGGAGGGAAAGAGATAATATTACGATCCAACAAGTGTTGTACTTTGAATTTGAGAGCCAGTAATTTCTCAATGGTATGCCCGGGTGACCCAGCATGGAAGTCACACCTAGAATTAGCATCGTAACAACGAGGAGGAGAAGTTGACGGAGGTTGTAAAGGTTTAATCTCTACCAATCCCTTTTGAATCAAGTAGGGTAGGACCTGAGTATATGTTATAGGTATGGGGTCAAAGTTCTTCCATGGTCTTTGATGATCCCTTCAAGGATACCCATTTTGCTGATTTTGTTAAAGCGGTGCTCTAGCCTGTTGTGCTTGAGGCCCAAGGTATGCTTGTTGTGGTTATTAATTAGGGACTACTGCAGCTATATAAGGATTTTAGGGTACTCGAGAATTCCCTTCTATTGCAATAACATTGGTTTCTCCTTTCTTTGGATTATTTTTACTGGAGTACCTCTTGTTACTATTTTGATTGGAGGATGGTTTTCCAATCTTACCACTCTGTAAGCCGTTCTCAATCCTTTCCCCGATTATTACCAGGTCAGCAAATCCGGTATACACCGAACCAATCATCTTTTTATAGTAAGGCCCTTGCAGTGTTCTCATAAACATGCCAACTAACTCGTTTTCCAGGAGTGGACGTTGCACGCGAGAAGCTAGTTTCCTCCATCTTTGAGCATACTCCTTGAAGGATTCAATGCCTTTTTGAGATAGATTCTAGAGTTGCGTTCGATTAAAAGATATATCCAAGTTATACTAGTATTTCTTTAGGAAGGCATTTGCCAGGTCTTCCCAGGTCTTAATATGGATTCTCTCTAGTTGCACATACCAATCTAAGGATGCCCCACTTAATATGTCTTGGAAACTGTGCATCATTAATTTCTCATCGTCTGCATAAGCAGCTATTTTCCTAACAAACATTCAGAGATGGATCCTAGGGCAACTAACACCCTTGTATTTTTCAAGCTTTGGTGTTTGAATTTCGGTGGTATAACTATGTTGGGTACCAAGCACAATCCTACAAAATCGACTCCAAAGATATTAAAGCCCTTAACAACCCTCAGTCTTTCGTCCAAGATTTTATATTTGTCTTCAACTCTTGTTTCCCCAATAGTGACATCAGGGTGGGCATCGGGTTTACTTTCATGGGCCAGACCCCTATGATCCTCATCCTCATACTGTTGGCTCAGATCCACATAGGTGTCTTGCAGAACCGATATTTATATGGGACGAAGTGCCCCACTATGAACAATGGTTAGGATAGACCCTTTAGGATGAAGGGTGTTATTCTTAGCTTCTCCCCCTTGGATGTCAGAGATGAATCCTTGTAGAGGGTTACCATCCATGGGTGAAGGGGTAGATGCAGAAGTTGTTAGACGATAGGCCTAGATCTAGAGAGGGGGGGGGGATATATCCCAAGTAAAAAATTTATCCGAAAACTTGATTTAAAAAAATTTATGGTGCGGAAGTAAGTTTCAAATGTTTCTCATATCAAAAATTGTCTAACTGAACCTACTATTGAATAGCTCAGATATGCGTAAAGGTGTCAATGGTATGATAATAATCCACAAGTTGATTAACAACACTTTAAACAACAAATTGAATACTCCACTATAGTAAAGGTTTATCTCCAATGATAACAACACACAAAAAACTAGTTGAAACAATTTTTCGAACACTTTGTGTGCAATAAACAAAGTTTGGTTATTAGTATAATGTTTGTAGTTCTTAGAAATCCAGTCACTACCAAATGGTATGTGATTACTTATAACAACACAATTTTAACAAATGATTCAAAAGTTATTATCCAAATAATGTTGATCAAAGTAATCAATCATTTGTGAACCGAAAAATAAGAGAGAGAGAGAGAGAGAGAGAGAGAGAGAGAGAGAGAGAGAGAGAGAGAGAGAGAGAGAGAGAGAGAGAGAGAGAGAGGAGAGAGAGGGAGAGAGAGAGAGAGAGATAGAGATAGAGAGAGAGAGAGAGAGAGAATGAGAGAGTACACAAGGATTTGTTTAGGCAGTTCCCCGATCGACCTCACTATGACTACGTCTGCCCTCAATTCGAATTCAAATTAATATATTAATATAATAAATCTTACTTTACAAATGTATGAAAACAAGAGATGAGAAATCAAATCCCACAAACCCTAAGTTTGTTCTTGACTATAGCACCTCCAAAAACCTTGATCAAAGGTTGATCAAGTCACCAAAAATGACGCTTTAATTCACCTTTTATTGCTACTTCCTTGCACGACCTCTTTGTCTCAAGGCTTTCACCCGACTGAATTAATCTCAATCATACACTTGTTGATTCCAATATTTTTCATCATGATTCACTGTTTCACGCTACTTCTTTGCACGACACACCTGTTCCCAAGGTTTTCACTCGATCAGATCTGATCTGCACAATCTTGTCCAAAACTTTCAAACCTTAAAGATCTTAAAGGAAGACCGCAACTTTGTTTTCTGATTTGAATCCCTCAAAGATCTCAACCCAATATTCTTTATAGAACAAATATAATTGAACGTTATAAATCATAATCTAGATGGAACCCAATCAAAAAATAATTATGTGTAGTTTGATTGTGTGTATGTATAGATTGAATTGAAGATGAAAATGAAGAGATGCTTCGAAATCCTGGATTCATGTAGGTTTTACTAGCTATAGAAACCTTACTAGAGAATGACACATGTATGAAGTATATATATATATATATATATATATATATATATATATATATATATATATATATATATATATATATATATATATATATATATATATATATATATATATATATATATATATATATATATATGTGTGTGTGTGTGTGTGTGTGTAAGACTCATAAGAAGCAAAAAGAATGCAAAAGGAATGGAAACCAACGCATATTTTCAAAAAATTTAATCAATAGGTTGACATTTACGAGTCATGTGTTGACCTATTCAAGTCATGTGTCGACCTGTTGGAAGCATGTGTCGACCTGTGAGGTTATGTGATGTCTATAGGTCGACCTAAAGACTCGGCACATGACACAAAAGCTACAGACTTTTAATACTGTAGCATACGTGTAAACTTGTACCATCTATGTGTCAACCTGAAGTTTAAAAAAGTCATCTATAGGTCGACCTGTAGTCGTATGTGTCGACCTGTAATGAGGATTTTTCACTTAAAATCAAGTTTTTCATGCTTAACACAATATTTTGATGCACAAATATTTTCCAGACCATTTCCAACAATGTTGAGATGCTTCCTAATGCAAGAAAGTTTAAATGCACAGCTAGACTCAGACGATACCATCCAATGTACATAAATGTTATTTCCTAGTCTTGAAATCATTCAAAATATATCTAAATGGAAGGATGCACTCAAATGCTTCCCCTTTTTTATGATGGAAAAACTTGAGATAATGCATTCTTGTTCATGAAAAACTCCCCATGAATGTGTATATTATATACTTCTCCCTCTTTAACAACATCAAAAAGAGACAGCACACACTATTGGTAGTATTACATATTCAATATACAATACATAAGAAATTCTAAAGATATGAAATATGCTCACATATATTCATCATATATGAAATCAAAGAAGATTAATAAACAAAAAAAAATTAAAATAATAACCATAACCATTTAACACAACAACCATAGAAAAATCATTGTCTAAACTTCAAACAGTTAAGTAGTAATTGTCAATACATAAACCAAAAGAAAAACAAACCGTAATCCAAAATGCAAATGCACAATGACTCCACACATGATTTGACAAAATGCATAGTGATAACAAGAGACAAAAAAAAAATAAAACCAAGACACAGTCACAATAAATCAGTCTAGCACCACTCTAACTTCTCTCATGTCCTCTTAGAATACCCCTATGTCTGCCTTGTCATTCACTGTGATATTGAGAAAATCCAAGAAATCACACATTTCAGGATATAACCTCTCATAATGCGCAAAATCCGCTTCTTGAGATGAAATCAACTGATTAATCCTGGCCAGAACATCAGCATGATTAACATTCATATCAGTATGTAAGGACATCAAGGACTCAGTCACATATGAAGCAAAAGCCTCAAAGTTGGAATCTTGAGTAGACATGTGTTGCTGCAACAGATGAAACTGCTCCATTTGTGCAGCTTCAAAGGTATCTCATCATTTGCACTCCTAAACATATCTCTCGACTTGTCTCATCTGCATATCTTGAAGCATAGTCATAATAAAGGTAGTATCAGCATAATTAGTACCAAAATCTGCACCATGATCATCACCACAGGGAGCATCATGCATAACAACATCTTGTTTCGCAACATCATAATGAGCCCCTATAGGTGGCTCATCATCCCTGTGAGCTTCCGTTGTGTTATCGCCATATTCAATAAGATCATCAAAATTATACACCTTCATGCCATGCTTACTCAAGCATAGATAGTACACCCAACGACTTGCATCCCAAAAGTAGTTCATGTCAACCAGTGTACAGTGAGAAAATTCTTGAGACGAACCAGGAGATTTGTAGGTAATATTCGGCAAACCAATGTCAAAGTAGTTTAGAATCTTAGAAAAAAATCATAGAGGAATAGCAGAAGGATATGCCCTTGTTGCATTTTTTGATAGAGAACATACGAGATACAAAGTAGTGAGGCCAGTTAGTTTTGACCTTGTGCAGCAGAATGTATACCAAATGAATCTCAACATTGTCAATTCTCGAAAACCCACCATTCTTTGGCTGCGAGATATGAGATACCACCCATAGCAGAATTCTTGGCACCATCTTCAAATGACCAGTGGTAATAGGATCATAACAGTCCTCATCCCGAGGAGCCTTGAGTATCTCATTCAAATGGAAACTCCGATTAAAATTTACATGAGTGTAAAGATCAGTTACTAACAGATCAACCTCGTCATCCGCATCAGCATCACCCACAGTAATACCAAACAAGATTTTCCATAAATCATTGGTAAATTGATAAACTTTGCTACCTATCAAAAACCTAAAGCAAGAACCTTATTTTTCATGTAGAACTAAGTAGAATACATGAGTAAGATCCTCATTGTAATCCTGAGCAAGTTATAGGAAATAGTCAATTTATTGATGCTCAACAAGCTTAACAACATCAGGTATATCCAAACAACCAAAATTAACCTACTTCCACATAAATTGTTTCACTATAAGATATGTTTAATGCTTCAACTCAAAATCCTTAGAATACTTCTTGGAAACCAAAGTAAACGGATTTTTGGCAGTAGTAGTAGAGGTAGTAGCCTTGCTTTTACCCTTAGTATCACTCTTGGACTTAGAAATCTTTGAATCCATGGAAAATATTGAAACAAAAGTACGCACACCAAGTGTTTGATGAAATGTTTAAATGAAAAATGAATGAGTATGAAATATTTTTGAATATCCATACACTCAAGCAAGACACACAATCACAACAGCATACAAAGATGAGAAGATAATCCAAAAATAAGTAAGAATTTGAAACTTTTGTGACTTAGGGTGAAAAAAGGTTTTTTGAAAGCACAAGAAGGAAAAATAATATGAATGGAAGAGATTTGATAAAAGTGTGAATGAATATGAAATGGGTTAAGAGAGACAAACAAGATTTAATAAGATTAAATGACTTTTATGGACAGAGATGAAACTAGGAAAGTTGATAGCTTGGATGCGTGTATAAGAAATGAAAAATGTTTGACCAAAAAGAAGATAATGAGTCAACCTATGAAGTCACATGCTGGCCTATCGAGGTTATGTGTCGGCACAGACTGAAGCGAATAGAAAAAGAATTCAAAAAATCATTTTATAGCTCGACCTATCCACGGATGTGTCAACCTATACAACCATGTATCAACGCATTATGGACAAAATTTGACAAAAATCACACTTATGACTTATGAAATTATTTTTGATGACTCACATTGACTTATGCATGGCTAATGAGTAAGAGACTTATGCATATGCAATGATTTGATGGTTTGAAAGAAATTAACATGCAAACATAAAAGTAAGCATGAGATGGTAAAAGATAATTATGAAATAAGAAAAAAGATTGAAATGATGACATTTAGTATAAAGCCACTATACACATATGAAATGAAACACACAATGGTTGCATTGAAGTTTTTGAAAGTGAACAAACATCACACATATTATACACATACTACATCATATACCTTTGAAAAATAAACAGGTAAAATAAATACTTATGAAATAAGAAAAAAGATTGAAATGATATTACATCACCGTACGGAAGATTGAGGGTTCACAAGCATTCCACGAGAAACTTTCGAAAAAAAGTTGAAATGAACGCAACAAGTGCCACAAACAGAACCAAAACGTTCTTACGACTTTTCTCTTTGTACAAGTATTTGAGAGTGCTATTAATAATGTACACAAACGTCTCATTGAATTGATGACCATCATAATAATTTGAATTTCAATATTGTTCAATTATGATAATCATCTTGCTCCTCCTCACGCTTTCTCATCTTAGGTTGATCAATCCCTAATTTGATGAACTTGAGTATGTCTTGTTGAAGATTACCTACATCATTAAGAAAAATACATTTTCCTACACTTCTCAGATATAAAACATTAATAATAATCAATACACTTATACCAATTAAAATAATACTAAAGATTGACCTCTTTAGTAACACATTATATCTTCCTTGTCACCAAGTCAAGAAATAGAGAAATGTTACAAGCATTATGTCTTGAGCTTCCATGAACGAGACCTCATACTTTCTTCATAGTGCCAAGACATTTATCCTATAAGATCAACAACTAGCGTTAGGTACCCAATATTCATTGGGTCCTTGATGATTAGTGAAGCCGTGGTTGCATTTAGGCAACCATTGATGATTGCATTTGGGGACCAAGAGTCTCCTAATGTTACACTTTGCAATGGTATGAGCCTTCATGCAACAATAATGAAAATAAACATTGTGAGAAGATGCTCTTTTGATAATTGAACTCTTTTCAACATAACTATACCTTCTATAAGGATTATTAGAAGGAATCTTATATTTTGAAGTGTCAATAGCAAAAGTGACTTTGGGTTGCAAAGCCTTGTTCAACTTGGCTTTAAGATATCTCGACTCGTTTTTCCAAATATGACAAGTCTCACACCCAAACCATGAGGTTATATTATAATCACATTTATCTTTTAAAATCTCTAACATAGATTTCCTTAGATATTCCATATTCTTTTCATTTTCCAACATTTTAGCTTGCAAATGAGAGAAAATTCTTTTGTTTGAAGCAAGCTTTTTGAAAGCTTCAATGGCTTGTCTTTGTAGATTTTCAAAAGATTCTTGCAATTGAGAATAAGATAAGCCATAAGTAGATTTAGGCTTAGAGGGACTTACATTATTTTTATTTCCTTTTTTGGCCATGTAACACGTCTTTGCCGACTCATAGCTTGAGCTAGAACTTTCTCCACTTAAAGAACCATTTTCACTTTCCCAAGCAACATAAGCCCTTCTAGGCTTATTGGATCTTTTGTGATTACCTTTTTCCTTTTCTTTCATAATTTGAGGACACTCCGGCCTAATGTGACCTTCTTTGCCACAATGGTAGCATGTACTTCTACCTTTACTTTTCTTCTTCTCATCTTCCTTTGAGTAATTTGACAACCTTTTGGATTTTCCATGATCCTTATTTTTGGAGTAGTTATTTGCTTGTTCCCTCTGTTGTACTTTTTGATGAAAAGCCCATATATTCTTCATCAGAGTCTTCATCATCTTTAGTTTCACAATCACTAAGCTCACTATTTGAGGATTTTAAACTAAAAGTATTTATAGCAGTGGACTTCTTCTCTTCGACCTTGTCCTTACCTTTGTCTTTCTTCATCTTCTTTTCATACTCTTTTTCATGTTTTCCCAAGCAAGTGAGGTCTTTCTCATGTTCTTCTAATTAACCAGACAAAGTAGTAAGATCAAGTGCTTTAAGATCATTCGCTTCTTTAATCGTAGTGACCTTGGGTTGCCATTCCCTATTAAGACATTTTAAAACCTTGTTAGTAGAAGTAGAATTTGAGATAGGATTACCTAGAGCATTCAATTTATTAATAAGATGTGTGAATCTCTTTTGCATGTCGGTAATGGTTTTACCATGCTTCATATGAAAGTGTTCAAACTCTTGATATAATATGTTGATTCTATATTGTTTGACTTCATTAGATCCCTCATGGGCAACTTCTAGTGCATTCCACATAGCTTTAGCGGTTTCACAATGAGAAACACGATAATACTCATCAACACCTAAAGCGGATATGAGAATATTTTGTGCTTTCCAATCATGTGACCACAACTTTCTATCATTATCATTCCATTGACCTTCCAACTTTGGTACGATGATGCCTTCACCATTGGTTATTGTAATTTGGTTAGAACCATTGATGATGACCTCCCATATACCTTTATCAACGGTGTTGATATCGATACGTATACAAGCTTTCCAATAGCCATAACTTTTGCCAGTGAAAATAGGTGCTCTATTATACGCCCCTTGAGGTTCGGTAGTTCTTATCTAAAAAGAAAATCTTAAGACCGGAAACAACCGTAGCTCGTGATACCACTTGTTAGACGATAGACATAGATCTATAGGGGGTGAATAAATCTCAAGTTAAAAATATATTCGAAATTTTGATTTGAAAACTTTTATGGCACGGAAACAAGTTTCAAATATTTCCCAGATCAAAAGTCGTCTAACCGAACCAACTATTGAATAGCTCAGATAAGCGTAAAGGTGTCAATGGTATGCTAATAATCCACAAGTTAATTAACAACAAACTGAATACTCCACTATAGTAAAGGTCTATCTCCAATGATAACAACACACAAAAAACTAGTTGAAACAATTTGTTGAACACTTTGCATGTGATCAACAAAGTTTGGATATTAGTATAGTGTTTGTATATCTTAGAAACCCAATCACTACCAAATGGTATATGATTACTTGCAATAACATAATTTTAACAAATGATTCAAAATTTATTATCCAAACGATGTTGATCAAGAGATCAAAGTAATCAACAATTTGCAAATCGAAAAATAAAAGAGATAGATATATATATATATATATATATATATATATATATTATATATATATATATATATATATATATATATATATATATATATATAGAGAGAGAGAGAGAGAGAGAGAGAGAGAGAGAGAAGGATGTGTTTAGGAAGTTCCCTAATGGACCTCGCTATGGGTATGTCTGCCCTCAATTCGAATTCGAATTGAGATATTAATATAATAAATCTTACTTTGTAAATGTATGAATACAAGAGATGAGAAATCATATCTCACAAACCCTAAGTTTTTTCTTGACTCTAACATCTCTAAAAACCTTGATCAAAGATTGATCAAGTCACCAACAATGCCGCTTTAATTCACCCGTTGGTGCTACTTCCTTGTACGACCTCCTTGTCTCAAGGATTTCACCTGGTTGAATTAAACCCAAGCGCACATTTGTTGAACCCAAGATTAGTCAACACGATCCACTATTTCACACTACTCCCTTGCATGACACACATAGTCCCAAGGCTTTCACTCGATTGGATCCAAATTTCACAATCTTGTCTGAAACCTTCAAACCTTAAATATTTTGAAGGAAAATCCCAACTCAGTTTTCTTATTTGAATCCCTCAAAGATCTCAACCCAATATTCTCGGTACAACAAGCCTAATTGGACGTTATCAATCCTAATCTAGATGGCACCCAATCAAAAAATGATTATGTGTAGTTTGATTGTATGTATATATAGATTGAATTGAAGATGAAGATGAAGAGATTCTTTGAAATCTTGAATTCATGTAGGTTGTACTAACTCTAGAAATATTACGAGAGAATGACATATGTATGAAGTATATGTATGTGTGTAAGACTCATAAGAAGCAAAAAGATTGCAAAAGGAATGGAAACCAATGCAATTTTTCAAAAAAATTAATCAATAGGTCAACCTGTACAAGTCATGTGTCGACCTATTCAAGTCTTGTGTCGACCTGTTGGAAGCATGTGTCGGCATGTAAGGTTATGTGTTGTCTATAGGTCGACCTGAAGACTCGACACATGAGACATAAGTTATAGACTTTAGTACTGCAGCGTATGTGTCGACCTGTACCATCTATGTGTCGACCTGAAGTTTAAAAAAGTCATTTATAGGTTAACCTGTAGTCGTATGTGTCGACCTATAATGAAGATTTTTCACTTAAAATCAAGTTTTTTATGCTCAACATAATTTTTTGATGCACAAATATTTTCCAGACCATTTCCGACAATGTTGACATGCTTCATAATGCAAGAATGGTAAAATGCACAGCTAGACTCGGATGATACCTTCCAATGTACATAAATGTTATTTTCTAGTTTTGACATCATTCAAAACATATCTAAATGGAAGGATGCACACACAAAAACGGTATTTCTTATGTCAGCCTTAGCTTCTCTAGCCATCATGTTGGTAATAGATCTCGTGAGTTGATCAATCTTGTCTTTCATTTCCTCCATATTCCCTTTAACCGAGTCCATATCCTTTCTAAGTGCAGTCTGATTTTATTTAAATTGATCCACGACCTTCTTGCATTGAGCTCGAGTTTGGAGAGTTAGGTTGTCACGTTTGATGATAATGAGAAAGTATGGGAGGAAAAATGATTTCTTTTATTTTTAATGTATGCAAATAAAGTATGTATGAATGTATGAGGATGCATGTAAAAAATATTTTGTTTTTACTTCCTTGGGGGGAAATTTTTAATCAAAACCATACAATTGATATAACGAAAGAAAAGACAACTTTTAATAATTCATGATAAAAAGGTTCATTTAGGACCAAATTCGTAACGTTAGAGTACTGGAATAAGAAAAAACTTAGAACAAAACATGAACTAAAGTGATGCCTCCATAGCTACTTTTAAGTGTGCCCTAAACTCCTTTAGCAGAACATCGCATAGCCTAACAAACTCGAGGACTTCTTGAGGAGTAATGTGGAAGTTGGCCATATTGTCAACTCTTTTGAACATCCTTGGAATGTCTCGGACCATGTTATTGGTGAATTCTGCCAAGTCGGAATGCTCCATCCTCCATGCTTCAGCCATATCACCTTTTTCTTGAACTATAACTTGAGCAACATTGGAAAGATCCCTCAAGTACTGGATTTCTCCCTCCAATTGCGTAACTTGGGATCTCGAAGCTTAATGGTCTTGATGTTGGAAATGCACCCGTTCTCAAAGATTTGGGAGCTCTTCGCAGGTCCTCTTCCAATCATATGGTAACATTTTCTCAGGTTCGATCCTAAGTTGTTATTATCTAGAAACAGTAGCTTGAGATTCCACAAGTGCCCTTTCGAGTTCATGAATTTGAGTTGCTAAAGCGCTCTCCCTTTCTTGTTGTTCCCACATAGAAAGCTCCCATGATTTTTTCACCCCTGGCCTTCTATTTTCATAAGTCATGTCATAAATAATATACTCCAAGCTCTCTTTATCTCGCTCAAATTTGGCAATGGTCACTTTAAGGCGGTCGTCCTCTTCAATGGATTTAGGACTGAGATCAGGTTCATCTGGAAGGTAGGTTGGATCAATCTCAAAGGGTAACTTAATCAACTGTACTCTTTCTTTGACCCATTGGGTGTAGGAATCCTTGATTGAAGGGTCCTTCCTTTTTAGCTTATTTTCTCTTACGTGCACCTTTTCCCATGCACACATGATTTTTCCAAACAAATTCTGAGGTATGGTACCCTCATTATGCAAGATGAAGCCTTCTAAGTTACATTCCTCAGGTTTTTCCCATACATGGTGACCTAATTGCCTCATAGCCAGTATTGGAATATAGTTAATACACCCCTTGGAGCCAATGACGGGTACATTAGGAAAAATTTCGCAATTGACAATTATACCTTTGGTATATATCTTCTTAGTGTACCAAAGGATTGATTTCTCATTGAGGGACCTTTTTAAGCCCATGCATGATTTCCCTTAGTCTCTGCCATATAGATATCCTTGTAAAGTTGTGAGGCAAACCATTGGTACAAAAACGGAATACAACAGCGTAAATGACCCTTTCTCTTTGTTTTGGCAAACACTAATGGTGTAGTATACGTCAGCTAGCAAAGCAGGTACTGGATCTACCTCTTGATTCTTTACATCCCATAAGACGTTAATATCAGCGGCGTCAACAAAGTCAAACACATTTGGGAAAAGGACTATCCCAAAAATTAATAGAGCCAAAACATCAACAAAGGATCCCCATCTCTCTACCCATGCCATTCTCCGAGCTACTCCCTCCAAGTAACTTATTTTGAGACCTTGGATGTCTATGTCTTCCTTATAGTGTGGAAACATATCTTCAGTAGGTATCCCCAAAGTTACAACCAATTCCTTAGGTTTTACCTTTTACCCCATACCCATATATGGTCATTTTCTATCTGAAGGTCCAAGTACAACCCAAATTCTTCTAGCGTGGGGGCTAGCAGAAAATCTTTAAATAAGAAACACCGTAGGGGTGGATCATAAAAGTGAGCCAAACCAGTGACGAGCTCTATTTTTACAGGGACTCTCAAGAGATCGAGAATCCTCTCATACTTAAGTGTGAACTTCCTCTGAGTAGAGTTAGGCATTAGTTCTTGGAGAACCTTTAGGTTTTGCAAATTTAGCATTAGTGCCTTAATACGAAGGGTTTTCCTTTTATTTGAGTTCATTTTCACAAAGCATCTACAAAAAAAATTGAATCCCCCAAAATATGGTAAATATATGCAAAAGGGCCCATTTTAATGCAAATGATATGATGATACGAATGCCTTTAGTGTTGGGGTAACATGTCAGTATGCCCTATATTGGATAGGCTTCTTACGATTAGGCCGAATCTAAGATTAGACTACCCAATCCCCTCACTTGTAGGATATAAAGTTTTTTTTGCAAGATGGTAGCCTAGAGTCATGGACTATACCCTTGTTTTACCATGATAAGGAGCAAACCTTCCTACGGTAATCCTTTGGGATGTGTCTCATCTAGGCGGGACCTTAGTAACGACCCTTGCGGGTTGATAAGCTCACCATGAGTTGAAGGGGTTGTAGAAGAGGTCCCTAGACTCATGGACCAAATTCAAAGTTTCACCATGAAGAAATGTCAACCTACTCTAGGAGGAATCATCATCAAAGTCCCCACGGGATGAGAACCTCAGTGGTCAAGACAGGACGACCCCTTACTTAAACTTATTACTCTTTCCTCAAGCCTGGGTTTTGGCTTTACACATAGCAATTGTCCCAATAGATCATATATGAATAATAAAATAATATTAAAATATGAAATAAAAATATAATAAAAAAAGATAAATAAATAATCACAAAGAAAACAAAATAAAACAAGGAAACAAGGAAACCCACAAAACCCTAAAACTAAGAGATATGATGGACTCTCTTTCGGGAAAGTATAAGAACTCCCTAGTAGAGTCGCCAACTATTGCGGATGGAAAAATGACAGATTCGCCACCATCATTTATTCGTTCCTAAGGAACAGGAAAATAATAAAAAAAACCTATAAACTAAGGGTGAGATGCTAGGTTCGGGAGTCGGTTAAGTAAAGGGAAGGTACTAGGCACTCCTTACCTCCATTGTACTCAATGGGATCCTCCTCTAATTCTAGGGTTATTATGTGTTTACAGATGTTTGCTTGATTATCATTAATTGTTACTTATTTGATATATTTAAAATATTTTATTTAAACAGACAGGAGACCAAAAAAAGATTTTTTATTGTCGTACTCGCTGGAGTTTACAACTCTATGCCTACGTACCTTCGTATTAGGCGAGAGATCAGAGTACCGTAGTTCTTGTATAAAAAAATTTATTTGTTGAATGTTTTTATCCCTTAAAAGTTCTAAAGCATTTGGGGGCGGAGAAGTGATTGATTTTAAGAAAACGTCTCAATACACTAGGCTAGAGGACTTACAGTTTGAAGTGTGTTAAATTGATTTTATCCCTTAATTGTTTTGCAAAAATATAATATTTAATTTATTTAAGAAAATAAATTAGTGATTATACTTGAATATTATACATAACCCTTATCCCTAATTTTATCCTTGATTTTATCCCTTGAATTACTCATAACTCTTATCCCATTGATTATTATCCCATTTGATTGCAAAAAAGTAATTTAATTTAATTAAGAAAAATAATTAATTAAGATGCAATGTTATATATTCCTTATCCCGATTTTATCCCTAATTTTCATCCCTTAAGACCTTAGATATTATCCCTGATTTTATCTCATATTTCTTGATTTAATTAACCCTAATACAAATAATATAAATCCCTAGTTAATTAAATATGACTATTATAATTAAATAATCAAATTAAATCATAAAAATAACTTATCATGAATAAATAAATTAAAAAACCCTAATTGTTAGTTTAATTGAATTAATCATAAAGTTTCTAAATTAATAGTCAACATTAATAATAAATTAAAATTAATTAACTAAAAAGGGGGGGGGGGGTGTATTTTTAACTAAGTTATCAATGAGCTTGAAATGAGGGGTGTGATTAGCAAGGGCTGGAAAGCCCATTGCTTTATGAAGCCCGCGTTGGCCTGAGGTCCATGGGAGAGAGAGTCAAAATGCTTACTCTCTCTGGAAGCATTGGATTAAGCTCATGATATTAAAGCAGATCTCATGAGGAACATTTGATGAACATATTGGCCAAGTAACCAAAATCATTGGCTCATATGGACATTCAACTAGGGTGCGGACTATTTGTACAGGCAGGGGGGCAATCAAAGTTAATAGATCACATGGCCATTAGGGGGCCACATGTTGCTGATAGGGAGCTCCGTTGGGGGATACTTAAGTGAATCCCCTTCAGAAATGTTCATTTTTCATTTCCCTTTTCTCTCTCTTTTCTCGTTATCTCTCTACCTCCTATTAACCTCTCCCTGCAGCCACCCCTTCTCCCACCCTGAACCACCTTTAACTGGGATCTTCATGTTAATCATGACTATGAAGAACTCCCACCTATAAACCGATCCCCCACCGCCCACTTCCCTGAAACCCAGAATCCTAATGAATCATGAACCTTGGCCCCTTTTCCAGATGGACCCTAGCCCTACCCAGATGAATCCTAGGGTTCATCACATGAACCCTAACCCTATCATATAAGAACACTAACCTTAAAAAAATTCTATAAACCTCCAAACACATATCCAATCTCCTCAAACTCTTAACCGAACCCCCCACAAACAGATCAAACAAAACATAAACCCTAGATCCTTCTAATATGATACCTAATCCATATTAACCCTAAATTCTACCCCTAGTCTACATATAAATACAACAATAACAACAACATAGGAGCAGACAAATGACAAAATAATGGAAGACGTTCTACCAACTTACGAAATCGAGGAGTATTTCGGTTCAAAATGTGAATTTCAATATGCTCATTCTGCTCTAAATCTTTCACTTATTTCTTCTTTTAATTCCTCTGTATTTTTCTTTATGGATGCGAGGTGCAAGGATAAGCT
Source organism: Lathyrus oleraceus (assembly GCF_024323335.1). Classification (NCBI taxonomy): domain Eukaryota; kingdom Viridiplantae; phylum Streptophyta; class Magnoliopsida; order Fabales; family Fabaceae; genus Lathyrus; species Lathyrus oleraceus. The sequence continues at coordinate 185,049,673 of NC_066581.1, forward strand.
TAGGAGAATTAGGGTTTCGATGTGAAACCATAATTTTACTGTAATTCAAGCTCTAGTGAGGGTTTGGTCGCAGCAGCAATTCGAAACTTTTTTGGGTTTTTTAGTCCTTTTAATCCAGTTTTAGCATTAGATTTTTATAAGTTAGAAATTGTCGCATTACGCGAAAAACCGGCGGGAAAAAGAAACAACAGAGCCGCCACCGTGCGTTATTTATCCCAAAGGAGGGAAAGGAAACGCTCGAAGTAAACCTGGAAAGGAAATGGTCTCGCGACCAGAGATGCAAGGATCGGGAGTCGGTTATGCGAAGGGAAGGTATTAGCACCTCTACGCATCCGTCGTACTCGACGGGATCCACGCTCAGAAAGAATAGAAGAAAGGTTGCTAAAAACTGCTCAAACACTGCACACACGCTGGAAACAAACATAGATGAAGGACGGAAGAAACGGGACTCGGCAGGATGTCGCATCCTGGGCCTAAGTAGTCTGTCAGACACAGACATCAGAACCGATGTAGTTCGGGGATAGGGGAAACGTGCTCGCTAGGATGTCGCATCATATGCATATGTATCTTCTCTAACCAGAGAAGAATCAGAGCACTCGTAGCTCGGCTAATGCACGCCAAACAAAACACAAACAGGAAACCGACTGCCAATCGCTGGACTTACGTCAGATTCCACACAAACAGGCAAACATGGAAACCTAAGGCCAATCGCTGGACTTACATCAGACTCCGAACCAACAAAACACACACAGGAAACCAACTGACAATCGCTGGACTTACGTCAGACTCCAACAAGCAAACGAGACACAGGAAACCAACTGCCAATCGCTAGGCTTACGTCAGACTCCAAACACACACAAGAGGGTTGAAAAAGAAAAAAGGGCGCCCGGAGAGATCAGCTCATCTCCTGCCTACGTACCTCATCTGGTATGAGGATCAGGGCGACGTAGTTCCCTTACACAGGGAAAGAACTTCTAACCTAACCAGAGACAAAGGGAGATAACAAGCTACTAGGGAGACTACGACTCGAGCCTAGAAGTTGTCATGCATGCGATCCCTATGTTGAGGTCTCTATCCTAACTTGCACAGGAAGCAATCTATCCTAAACAGCACAATCAAACAAACAAGCACAATAAATCAAGCACACACACTATATGCAAACAATTGGCTCATACAAGGCTAGGCTGTAGAAACAAGCCAACTGGAATGGGGTGTTTTTAGCTCTTAACCCTAACATTGAGAGTTAGGGTGAAGCAGATGAAATGGAGATGAGGGTTATGCCTCATAGCTCTTATCCCTGGCCTGTGGGAGCTTGACTCAAATAGAAAGTGTGGGAGTTCAGAATGTAGGAACTCTTCTCCACAAATGACTGACACAACAAGATCTTGGGTTCTTATTCAAGATGCATCAACACATGGTGTGTGAGCAAAGCGAATGACACAACTGAATAGCAGGGGATGGATTGCACATCCCTTTTATCTGCCAATTGCCTCTTAAGAGGACTTTACCTGCTTGGCACAAAATTAAACAACCACAAACATTGCCTCTTAAGGAGGGCTTCAGACAGGTGCCTGCCAAAGTAACATGACAGGTCTTCCAGACTACATGAAGATCAAGGAATTATACCTCAGTGGTATGCCAACCACAAGCAAGCAAAGCAAAGTTCAAATGAACTTAAAGCAACTTAGGTACCTATGGAAACAGCTAAACCAATCAGTACAAAATCCAGACAAACAGTCAACAGTCAAAATCTAACAGACAACCCAATATGCAAGACATAAGCCATAAGCACAAGTGAATGGTTTTCAAAGCCTACAAAACAAGCAAATGTTAGCCAATAACAACAAATGGTCAAGCTCAAATGAAGGAGCAACATCAACCAAGGAGATGCACACTTGAACCTGAAATTCACAACTCAAATGTAAGTAGCAAACCACTAGGTCAAAGCCTAGGGTCAAAAGTGGATCAAAAACCCAAAATAGAACTTGATTTTCAACATAGATCATATTTAATCAATCAAGAATAAGTCCTAAAAAGGACCAAAGCAAAATCATCATGCAAGTTCATTTAATAGGCAAGAGAAGTCAATGACCAATTCAAGGCATGCATTTGAACATTAAGAATGAAAATTCCCAATCAAAACAGAAATGATTCAAATAATTCTGGAAAAGTTCAAGAGAATTCAACACATCCAAAACATCCATCATGCAAAAAATCAGAAGCATTAGAGGTCATTTTGCATGGAAAACAAATTGCACAAGTTGATCATCCAAAGGTGTGACACAAATTGTCACACCATGCAAACACATGCATAAAACATAAATGGTAAATGGGAAAAATACCAAACCAAGCCTAAAACATCTATTAACATGTCTAGAATCATCATGTAAAATTTCATGTCCATTGGATTGAAATCAAGCATTTCATGATAGAAAGAGTAAGGCAAGGTCATACATGCGCATGTGATCAAAGAGTCTAGAGCAAATAAATTTCCAGTCATGCACAACTTTCAAACTCATGATCATAAAAAACTAGACATTCTAAGGATCATTATGCAAAAAATTGGGAGTGATTTGATGCATTTTTCAATTTATGATGAATTTTACAAGTTAGCATGAAATTTGAAGTCAAACATGTGAACATGGCATATGGAAATAAGGGAAAACATGAAAATGCATGAACATTTGACATATTGCACTCGCTGGGTATCGAACCCTGTCCAAATTTGAATTAAGCGCGCGCCAAGTACCAAAACGTCACCGTTTCACACACAAACCCTAAGCCAGCATGTGAAATTCCAAAAACCGCCGCTAATTCCAGAAAACCGATGCTATGCATGAAGATTCATCATCTTTATCATGAAGAAGATGAAGATTCATCCTCAAATTTCTAGAAATTCCAGAAATTGCCAGAAATCCACAAAAACCATATCAAATCAAAGCTTATGCCATGTAGAATACAGATCAACAATCATCTAAGCTTAAAACATCATAACAAGTGAGAATCGTGCATGAACATTTTTGGATGCAAAACTTCCAATGCACATAACTCAGTCAATAATGCTCCATTTCACACGATTTTTAGCTCAGAATTCTCAGTAAACAAAGATCTACACGAATATACTCATGAATTGAAGAATTATGAAGGTCGAAAATCATACCTCTTGAAGAGCAGGTTCTTGTTTTGCACGTTCCAAGGCTCTAAATGATCCAAAGCTCCTCTATAATACTTGTGGAGATGATTGATGAAGAATTGGAAGCTCAAACACGTGTGAATCCAGCTTAATTTGAAAACTCCATTAACACCTTCAAGCTTCAAGCATGGTTGAATCTGACACGAATTCTTCAAAGTGCACGTTCAATCTCACTCAAAAACACTCCAGGATCAAGAATTATGCAAGGAAATGAGTGTTTGTGTGAAGAATTTGGAAGTTCTTTGTGAGAGAAAAATTTGAGCAAAATTCTAAATCTAGATCTGAAAATGTGTATTCTCCTCAATACAGTTATGATTAACCTTATATATGTCCTCTTAATCAACCTGAAATCAAACTTAAGCCATGGTTAATTGAGATTAAGGGAGTATAAGGTGCATGCACAAATTTGCATTTTCACCTCATGCATGAGATGCACACGTGAACAGTACACACCAAGGCCCAAATTCACTCAAAATTACTCCATGCACACATTGGAATTGGAATTACATGCATGTGATCAACCAATTTTGATTTTGGCAAATTTCCTTCAAAAACTTCATGAATAAGCAAGTGATCATATGTTCCAATTTCATGCAATGTGATGAGGTATTTGGAAAATTCATGACATGAGAAACATTTTGCAAAAAGAACCACCAAATTTGGAGTTTGGTTCAAAAGATATGGTCATTTGAAGTTTCAAGCATACTTTGCAATGATTTGATCATAACTCTTTAACCATTCATTAGAAATTCATGATCTTGGACTTTTTGGAAATGGGAGAGAAAGATTTTCAACTTTAATGTTGGACAAAATTTCATTTGAAGATTATTTGATGTTGGAAAGTCAAGTTGAAGTTGGTCCAAAAACTTGCCATTTTTGGAAACTTGAAATTACAGGTCACTTTCCATTTTTGGAAACTTTTGATCTGGCCTCAAAATCTTCAAGGTAAATGTTTGACATGATAAATGAACCTCTTTGGGACATGAATGAAGTGTCTCAAACCATTTATCCATCTCCTAGCCCTCAGTTGACTCGTAGTTGACTTTTATGGGCCTCAGATGACTTGGTCATGCACTGTGGACTTTGAGCCTCTAGCCTTTGGTCAAGTTGCTTCAAAATGATCCTTGTGTCATGTAAGCTCTCTAGAACAACCATAGGGCCTTTACCTCATGGAAAAACCCTTGCTCTCTTGCACAGATGGATTCTCCTGATCAGTCTTGATTGATGAAATGCAACATGATATGCAATGCTAATGCAATGTTAGTGACCTAAAAAATGAAATGAATGTTCAAATGGGAGGTGAAAATTTGAGGTGCTACAGCTGCCCCTATTCAATCAACTGGGAACCTGAACGGATGAGAGCAATGGTTGTCAGTCCTTCAAGGTAAACAGGGATTGAATACCAAAGAACCGTAGAAATTTGCACTCTGCGGGGATCAAGAACAGACTGTTCACCAATGGCCACTTCCACTGGGATCTGATATTTATCACTAGACCAGACAAGACGTTTACAACGACTTCACTGGGGATTTTGATTTTTATCGATGAAAAGCTACAGCCAGACGTCAACGGACGAATGGGAAAAACTCAACGTTTACCGACACCAGCGGAGAGGTGACCAGACATCAACAGATGAATGGGAAGACTCGACCAGACGTCAACGGACGAATGGGAGAAGCTCGACGTTTATCGACACCAACGGAGAGGTGACCAGACATCAATGGATGAATGGGAAGACTCAACCATACGTCAATGGACGAATGGGAGAAGCTCGACGTTTACCGACACCAACGGAGAGGTGACCAGACATCAATGGATGACTGGGAAAGGATACAACCAGACGTCAACGGACGAACGGGAAAAGCTCGACGTTTACCGACACCAACGGAGAGGTGACCAGACACCAACGGATGACTGGGAAGACTCAACCAAACATCAACGGATGAATGGGAAGACTCGACCAGACGTCAACAGATGAACGGGAGAAGCTCGACGTTTATCGACACCAACGGAGAGGTGACCAGACATCAACGGATGAATGGGAAGACTCGACCAGACGTCAACGGACGAACGAGAGAAGCTTTACGTTTACCGACACCAACGGAGAGGTGACCAGACATCAACGGATGAATGGAAAAGGATACAACCAGACGTCAACGGACGAATGGGAAAAACTCAACGTTTACCGACACCAACGGAGAGGTGACTAGACATCAACGGATGAACTGGGAAGACTCAACCAGACGTCAACGGACGAACGGGAGAAGCTCGACGTTTACCGACACCAACAGAGAGGTGACCAGACATCAACGGATGAATGGAAAAGGATAGGGGTGAGGTGTTACCGGTTAGTAGGTAACAAGCTCAGAAAGAAGGAATATCCAAGACCGGTGCACGGGTGAGATATATCAATCAACCAAAAACATCTGAGGAAAACCTGGAAAAGGTATACTTCGACTCAGGAAAATCTGACTCCACAGGGGACCAAGGTCGCAATAGGGAGCAGACAGGAAGGAACACCAAGGATACCGGGTTGTAGGCATATAACAGGTGACCGACCAAGGCGTGAATTGGTTTGTGTTCCAAAACACTCATCATCCTGAAGAGAGCTAGAAAAGCAATCTTGTTAAAGGATGGACATTCGATTCCACAAGGAATACGAATCTTACTCAACTGGGAAACTTCGACCAAAGAGCGCATGAGATGTATTATCTATAGCCGTCAAAATGTAGATAATACTCTCGCATGGAAGATTATCCATAACCGGGTTGTAGACTGACAAAGGATAGATCGACCGAAATCGTGAATTGGTGTGTGTTCCAAAACACTCATCATCCTGAAGAGAGCGAAAGCAAACTTGTTAAAGGATGGACATTCGATTCCATAAGGAATACGAATCTTACTCGACTGGGAAGAACAAGGCTTCGACCAAGGAGCGCATGAGATGTATTATCTATAGCCGTCAAAACGTAGATAATATACTCGCATGGAAGATTATCCATAACCGGGTTGTAGGTTGACAAAGGATAAATCGACCGAAATCGTGAATTGGTGTGTGTTCCAAAACACTCATCATCCTGAAGAGAGTGAAAGCAAACTTGTTAAAGGATGGACATTTGATTCCACAAGGAATACGAATCTTACTCGACTGGGAAGGACAAGGCTTCGACCAAGGAGCGCATGAGATGTATTATCTATAGCCGTCAAAACGTAGATAATATACTCGCAAGGAAGATTACCCATAACCGGGTTGTAGGTTATCAAAGGATAAATCGACCAAAATCGTGAATTGGTGTGTGTTCCAAAACACTCATCATCCTGAAGAGAGCTAGAAAAGCAATCTTGTTAAAGGATGGACATTCGATTCCACAAGGAATACGAATCTTACTCAACTGGGAAGGACAAAACTTCGACCAAAGAGCACATGAGATATATTATCTATAGCCGTCAAAACGTAGATAATATACTCGCAAGGAAGATTATCCATAACCGGGTTGTAGGTTATCAAAGGATAAATCAACCGAAAAGAAAGGCATCGGGATACCAGACCAGGTATGTAAAGATGACCAATCAAAAGGGGAAACCACAAACATTACCGACAAATGGTGAATGAAAGAGGACCCACTGAGGATAAACTGGCTTACTCGAAGCAATTATCCAAAGGAAGGGGAAGACCCGTTGGGGATAAGATTGCTTAATCAAAGCAAACATCCAAAAGGGAAAAGGACTATCAATACCGAAAACTGGATAATGATAACCGCAAAGAGGGGATTACATCTACCGGTTCGTAGGTAGAAGACCACAGAAAAGTAACCGTCATCGACTAAGATGAGCACAAGGGTTGACTCCACAAAGGGGAGAAAAGAGGGTTTATATCTACCGGTTCGTAGGTAGAAGACCACAACAATCTGCTGAGGAACAGAATGGGAGAAAATAGGATTTACAACTACCGGTTAGTAGGTAGAAGACCGTAAAGATAGGACTTACAACTACCGGTTAGTAGGTAGAAGCCAACAAATTCCGCTGAGGATAGTGAGCAACTATTCACTTATACCATAGGGAGGCACAAAAGACAGCCAAAAGGAAGCCAATTTAGGATCGATCCAAAAAGGCAGACTAAATCAATACTCATCCTAATGAGGAAAGAACTCAATAGGGAAAACCCATCCTGTCATGTGTGTAGGGAGGGAACGGAAACAACCGTCATCCACGAGGATATAACTCAGTGGGGAGTGCAGAAAGAAATGGTAGACACTTTCTGCCTAAGGGGTCGACTCTATATGGAGAGATCAGACACACCCACATCTGCTTGGGGAGATCTACTAGGGAGATCTGTATCACCAATTAGCAGGAGACAACAATCAACAGATATACGGCAAAAGATGCAACATGAATATCTGAATGCTATGATCATGCGTATATGAATTATGCATGATGAATGCTGACAAACAGACATGCCTAACACACATAGGTCCAGGGATCAACCACCCGGTACTACCCTTCCAGAGGGAAAGCCAAAGGATCACCCGAGGGCAAAAGAGATCTGCCGGAGACTGGGATATCAGGGGATAACACCATCCTGCAGGGGAGGAAGGCCGCGAGAGGCTTCCGAAGGGATCGTCAGTCACAACCGGAGAAAAGAGTTCATAGCACAGGCAGACACTGCCACAACAACAACTCATGCTGGGGGTCAAAGATGCCAAGAAGCAACCAGATCTTTGGTGGGGATAGATAGGCATTGATAAAGGTCATCGTGCCAACAACTCCACTGGGGATCTATCCGAGGAAATGATGGAGTACTGGGATGTCAGTCCACCAAATACCGAATCTTCAAAGAAAAGCACCCATGCTGGGGAGAGGAAGACTGCTCTGCTGGAGAGAGGAAAGTTGAAGTCTTCCATAAACACTCTACTTGGGAACCGGCCCACCAAAGTGTTCAAACAGCAACCTATTGGGGATGACCCACCATGGGGCTCAAACAACACTCTACTGGGGATGACCCACAATAGGGCTAATATGGCTTGGAGGAAGAATGCTGCACTGCCGGGGAAATGAAGGTGAACAACTTCGAACAACAATGCACTGAGCACCCTTGCTGAGGAGAAACCATGAAAGGTTCTACAGGAAAAAGATACAGTTATGCCAGAGATATGAACAAAAGTCTTACCCTGTTGGGAATCACACCACCCTTGGGAGAGCACTGCGGATCTCCTAAGTATCCTTCCATCATCGTGAATGTTCACTTTGTTTAAGAACAATTTGTGAAAAATTTGTTTATTTTGAAAACAATGATATTTTATCAATTAAGACATGCAAAACATTTGTTGAGTTGAAACAAATAAGAGTGCAAATAATTGGATAAAAGCTCAAATTGATGTGATGGAATGGTAGTCTGCCAATGGCAAGACTCCATAGATCTGTACAAGTTTGAAATCGGTGATATATATTGGAAAAGGGCTACATTGAACATAATGACCTTTTCTCTACCAATTCCGAATTTCGATGTATTCGAATCTTCAGTCGACGACGAATCAAGAATTTCCTGGCGGATGACATGTAGAACACAGTCTTGTCAGGATGTAGTTACTTGCCAAATCCCTAATTTTTGCCTAAATTACCCCTGTGTGAGGTACTCAATCTAGCGGGATGAAAATTCTTTTTTTCAATGTCTCTAACTTTTTCCTGGATCGCCCTTTCGGGTTTTCAATCCACCGAGACGCTCCTTTTTGCCTAAGTCGCCCTTTCGGGTGTTCAACTTAGCGAGCTATTCTGCTTTTTTAGGCGAAGTATTTCTTAACTGCATCTGAATTCACAGGACGAGTGAAATCCTCCCCGTCCATTATTGTAAGTGTCAAAGCACCGCCTGAAAAGGCTCTCTCGACAACATATGGACCTTCATAGTTTGGAGTCCACCTGCCCCTGGAATCGGGCGCGAAAGACAAGACTTTCTTGAGCACGAGGTCACCTTCTCGGAACACATGAGGCTTGACCTTCTTATTGAATGCTTTCTTCATTCTCTGCTGATATAACTGACCATGACACATGGCCGTTAATCTCTTCTTTTCGATCAGATTCACTTGGTCGTAACGACTCTGAATCCATTCAGCATCAGTCAACTTGGGACTTGAGGGTGCTATTATTCTTTTGTTTCTTTCTTTCTTTTTCCCTTTGATTTTTTTTTTTACATTTGTAATGCCCCAGGACTGTTTTGCTGATTCTCGAGATGCAGCTGAGTGATCTTCTTTTCTTGCTCAAGAAGTCAGGAAATCTCGTCAGGAATCCTTTCAACATCATCTTCCTCTGCTTCGAATACAGGGAATTCAAAATTGGGAGATGGCGTTGGATCATTATGTTCAATGGGTTTTAGAATTAACCTGCATAATGATTTTAAATATAAAAGCTTTTTGGAAATCAAGCAAGGCAATCATTATGCAGATGAAAAGATTGCTTTTATTCTTGTTTTTAGGGTTTTTTGTGACCACCAATTTCATGCAAAAAGCGAAAAGGGAAAACAAATGGAAAAACAAATGTTTTAACATGCTTTATTTGAATGAAAATATCATTGCACAAATGTTGCCAACAATGTCATCACTTCTCCTTTTGGCATGGGAGAAGGGTTTTTAAACAAAGTGATTATTACTCTGACTTATGAACGACTGTAGGAACACCCACAGTGACCCAATGGTGGCAAATCCCTCCAGGGATGACAAATGTTAGTATCCTCTGCATCAACAGCTTCCCCACTCTGATTGACGTGGATAAAACCTCCACTCTTGAACAACCCTTTTCGTTGAAGACCTCAGAAGAAAACCCAACGCCAGCCCGGGACTTGTTGTCTTCAAGCTCGATTAACATTGGGACCTAAGTCCTCAAAACTCAGAATACCTGATCTCATAAGGTCTTGAACCTTATTCTTCAGCTGAAAGCAACTATCCACGTCATGACCAGGAGCACCCGAATGATACACACAATGATGATCAAGCTTATACCACCACCTAGGGTTGACGGGTATAGCCGGCGGGTCTCTGGGAGTAATCAAGTTCCGCTCTATCAAAGAGGGATACAGTTCTGCGTATGACATAGGAATCGGATCAAAAGTGATCTTCTTCCTATCATTACTCGTACTAGCTTGATTACCATTGTGAGGCTGGTAAGCCTGCTGTTGAGGACGATGCTGTTGATGTTGATATTGCTGAGTTGGTCTTCTTTGCTGTTGTTGAGGTTGAGTTGCTGGAATAGTCACAGTAGCAGCCTGACGATACTGTCCTCTGTTCACATTCCTCCGACGGTGCACAACATTTGTTTCACCCTCTCCCCTTCTGGGTGCCCTAGAGGATGGCTTTTTAGAATTCGAAGAACTTGAAGAGCCAGGATCTTGTATCTTTCCTGCTTTGATAAGACTCTCCGTTCTTTCTCCACAGATTACAACATCTGAAAAGCTACCAAACGGGCAACTTCCCATATGGTCCATGAACACACCCTGCAGGGTTCCAATGAAAATGTCAGTCAGCTCTCTCTCCAACATCGGAGGTTGCACCCTTGCGGCTAGTTCACGCCACCTCTGGGCGTACTCTTTGAAGCTCTCACCAGACTTCTGACACAAGCTCTGCAGCTGAGTTCTGCTCGGAGCCATATCCATGTTGTGCTTATACTGCCTCAAGAAGGCTTCACCCAAATCCCTCCAGCTTCTAACAGACTCCCTCTTCAGATCCATGTACCAGTCCAAAGACGCTCCTGACAAGCTGTCTTGGGAAAAGTATATCCACATCTTCTCGTCGTCTGTATATGCTGAGATTTTTCTGTAATAAGCCTGCACATGGGTGCGAGGACAAGAAGTGCCGTTATATTTGTCAAAGGATGGCGCTTTGAATTTGTAAGGGATCCTCAGCCCATCAACCAAACCCATATCGGTAACATCAAATCCCAAAGAGTTCTGACACTCCATGGCACGGATTTTCTCAGCTAGGGCATCAACCTTTCTGTCCCTCTCTTCAATTCTTCCCACATCGTCTTCGTCACTGAGCAGGGTGAACATATCTTCCTGCCTGTCAACCAGCGGAGCAGGATGGCGAACCGGAGCACGGGTCACTCTGGCATTAACAGTCTCTGCAGCAAGAGGCTGTCCATTAATTCTGATACCCCTCAACTCATCACCCACGGCATAATCATTGACGGGAATAGCAGCGGCAACAGCGTTATTAACTGGTGAAGCACGATTGGCCGGTGGAATCACAGCTTCCTGTCTCTGGGCTAAGGCTCGCAGCTCCTCTTGCCCTTGCACAACCCCTTGCATCATGCTCATGAATTGGGCCATGTTAGCCCTCATCTCTGCTAACTCAGCTTGAACTTGATCCATATTCCTCTGTTGATTCAGTCTGGTAGCGTAGCGGTGCGGACGTTGATCAGCAATCCTGCCTGAACAGGAACCAGAGTGAGAAGTCTTGTTCAAGAACACCTGTAATGCAAGATATGTGTATGATGCGCATGATGCGTATGCTGTCTATCATGAATGATCCGGAAAAGGATATGCGTATGTGGGTTAACTTTCCCTTTTTTATGCATTATATTTTTTCATGCATTACTTTTTTTTGAAAATAAACATGCTATGATGCAAATGATGAAGCCATGGCAGGTTGGTTGTGCATCACAAGGCCCAGGATCAGAGCTTCGGCATGAACTCGACACCGGAAACCACGAATCAAAGTCATCTGAGACCCAAGGTCATCTGGAACCCATACTTCGGAACCAAGTCACCATCTGAGCAAGTACCCTCAAATTCAGCCCAGGGATCCGAAATAAACGGAACCCTCTGATAAATACCAGGGTCAAACCTCCGGCGTCCAGAAATAAAGATCCATAAATCCAGCTTAAGGTCACCAACACAGCATCACTGGCAGAAACTGTACTTGCAAGGATCAAACCCTCCCCTCACAGGTGAATTCTAACAAGGTCATCCTAAAGCGGATAATGGTCTCGACAATCGGGCAAAGATACTCAACGGGTTTGCCCTTTCGGGTGTGCCGTTGCATCTCTCATAAGATCGTCTAAACCAAAGATCCGGGAAAGAACGGTCACCGAAGTCAATAGCTCAGATGAGGTGACTCATCCTAAGTGGAATAACTCCACCCGGAAGGACTCTCTCAAATGAACCTCGTCCGACTGTGGTGACACGTCTCCTCATCATGTCGTACAACATGTGAAGAAACATGAGACCACGCTAATCCTAGGTGTATACTCAGGCCTGGGTATTGGGCCTCACTCAGAACACCCACCCCAAATCAGAGGAACCAACCTGTACGGAATCCAACATGATGACAGTATGATGCATGCAAACAGATATGCACATATATACAATCACAGCATAATCATAAATGCAATAAATAAAGCAGTAAAAGCAACCAACACTATCCTAAAGAGCGCTAGGACTGACTCGCTTAGGGAAGATGGACCAGCAAGAGGTCAACTTCTTGGTATCCCCAGTGGAGTCGCCAGCTGTCGCATTACGCGAAAAACCGGCGGGAAAAAGAAACAATAGAGCCGCCACCGTGCTTTATTTATCCCAAAGGAGGGAAAGCAAACGCTCGAAGTAAACCTGGAAAGGAAATGGTCTCGTGACCAGAGATGCAAGGATCGGGAGTCGGTTATGCGAAGGGAATGTATTAGCACCCCTACGCATCCGTCGTACTCGACGGGATCCACGCTCAGAAAGAATAGAAGAAAGGTTGCTAAAAACTACTCAAACACTGCACACACGCTGGAAACAAACACAGATGAAGGACGGAAGAAACGGGACTCGGCAGGATGTCGCATCCCGGGCCTACGTAGTCTGTCAGACACAGACATCAGAGTCGACGTAGTTCGGGGATAGGGGAAACGTGCTCGCTAGGATGTCGCATCCTATGCATACGTATCTTCTCTAACCAGAGAAGAATCAGAGCACTCGTAGCTCGGCTAACGCACTCCAAACAAAACACAAACAGGAAACCGACTGCCAATCGCTGGACTTACGTCAGACTCCACACAAACAGGAAAACATGGAAACCGAAGGCCAATCGCTGGACTTACATCAGACTCCGAACCAACAAAACACACACAGGAAACCAACTGCCAATCGCTGGACTTACGTCAGACTCCAACAAGCAAACGAGACACAAGAAACCAACTGCCAATCGCTGGGCTTACGTCAGACTCCAAACACACACAAGAGGGTTGAAAAAGAAAAAAGGGCGCCCGGAGAGATCAGCTCATCTCCTGCCTACGTACCTCATCTGGTATGAGGATCAGGGCGACGTAGTTCCCCTACACAGGGAAAGAACTTCTAACCTAACCAGAGACAAAGGGAGATAACAAGCTACTAGGGAGACTACGACTCGAGCCTAGAAGTTGTCATGCATGCGATCCCTATGTTGAGGTCTCTATCCTAACTTGCACAGGAAGCAAGCTATCCTAAACAACACAATCAAACAAACAAGCACAATAAAGCAAGCACACACACTATATGCAAACAATTGGCTCATACAAGGCTAGGTTGTAGAAACAAGCCAACTGGAATGGGGTGTTTTTAGCTCTTAACCCTAACACTGAGAGTTAGGGTGAAGTAGATGAAATGGAGATGAGGGTTATGCCTCATAGCTCTTATCCCTGGCCTGGGAGAGCTTGACTCAAATAGAAAGTGTGGGAGTTCAGAATGTAGGAACTCTTCTCCACAAATGACTGACACAACAAGATCTTGGGTTCTTATTCAAGATGCATCAACACATGGTGTGTGAGCAAAGCGAATGACACAACTGAATAATAGGGGATGGATTGCACATCCCTTTTATCTGCCAATTTCCTCTTAAGAGGACTTTACCTGCTTGGCACAAAATTAAACAACCACAAACATTGCCTCTTAAGGAGGGCTTCAGACAGGTGCCTGCCAAAGTAACATGACAGGTCTTCCAGACTACATGAAGATCAAGGAATTATACCTCAGTGGTATGCCAACCACAAGCAAGCAAAGCAAAGTTCAAATGAACTTAAAGCAACTTAGGTACCTGTGGAAACAGCTAAACCAATCAGTACAAAATCCAGACAAACAGTCAACAGTCAAAATCTAACAGACAACCCAATATGCAAGACATAAGCCATAAGCACAAGTGAATGGTTTTCAAAGCCTACAAAACAAGAAAATGTTAGCCAACAACAACAAATGGTCAAGCTCAAATGAAGGAGCAACATCAACCAAGGAGATGCACACTTGAACCTGAAATTCACAACTCAAATGTAAGTAGCAAACCACTAGGTCAAAGCCTAGGGTCAAAAGTGGATCAAAAACCCAAAACAGAACTTGATATTCAACATAGATCATATTTAATCAATCAAGAACAAGTCCTAAAAAGGACCAAAGCAAAATCATCATGCAAGTTCATTTAATAGGCAAGAGAAGTCAATGACCAATTCAAGGCATGCATTTGAACATTAAGAATGAAAATTCCCAATCAAAACAGAAATGATTCAAATAATTCTGGAAAAGTTCAAGAGCATTCAACACATCCAAAACATCCATCATGCAAAAAATCAGAAGCATTAGAGGTCATTTGGCATGGAAATCAAATTACACAAGTTGATCATCCAAAGGTGTGACACAAATTGTCACACCATGCAAACACATGCATAAAACAGAAATCGTAAATGGGAAAAATACCAAGCCAAGCCTAAAACAACTATTAGCATGTCTAGAATCATCATGTAAATTTTCATGTCCATTGGATTGAAATCAAGCATTTCATGATAGAAAGAGTAAGGCAAGGTCATACATGCACATGTGATCAAAGAGTCTAGAGCAAATAAAATTCCAGCCATGCACAACTTTCAAACTCATGATCATAAAAAACTAGACATTCTAAGTATCATTATGCAAAAAATTGGGAGTGATTTGATGCATTTTTCAATTTATTATGAATTTTACAAGTTAGCATGAAATTTGAAGTCAAACATGTGAACATGGCATATGGAAATAAGGGAAAACATGAAAATGCATGAACATTTGACATATTGCACTCGCTGGGTATCGAACCCTGTCCAAATTTGAATTAAGCGCGCGCCAAGTACCAAAACGTCACCGTTTCACACACAAACCCTAAGCCAGCATGTGAAATTCCAAAAACCGCCGCTAATTCCAGAAAACCGACGCTATGCATGAAGATTCATCATCTTCATCATGAAGAAGATGAAGATTCATCCTCAAATTTCCAGAAATTCCAGAAATTTCCAGAAATCCACAAAAACCATATCAAATCAAAGCTTATGCCATGTAGAATACAGATCAACAATCATCTAAGCTTAAAACGTCATAACAAGTGAGAATCGTGCATGAACATTTTTGGATGCAAAACTTCCAATGCACATAACTCAGTCAATAATGCTCCATTTCACACGATTTTTAGCTCAGAATTCTCAATAAACAAAGATCTACACGAATATACTCATGAATTGAAGAATTATGAAGGTCGAAAATCATACCTCTTGAAGAGCAGGTTCTTGTTTTGCACGTTCCAAGGCTCTAAATGATCCAAAGCTCCTCTATAATACTTGTGGAGATGATTGATGAAGAATTGGAAGCTCAAACACGTGTGAATCCAGCTTAATTTGAAAACTCCATTAACACCTTCAAGCTTCAAGCATGGTTGAATCTGACACGAATTCTTCAAAGTGCACGTTCAATCTCACTCAAAAACACTCCAGGATCAAGAATTATGCAAGGAAATGAGTGTTTGTGTGAAGAATTTGGAAGTTCTTTGTGAGAGAAAAATTTGAGCAAAATTCTAAATCTAGATCTGAAAATGTGTATTCTCCTCAATACAGTTATGATTAACCTTATATATGTCCTCTTAATCAACCTGAAATCAAACTTAAGCCATGGTTAATTGAGATTAAGGGAGTATAAGGTGCATGCACAAATTTGCATTTTCACCTCATGCATGAGATGCACACGTGAACAGTACACACCAAGGCCCAAATTCACTCAAAATTACTCCATGCGCACATTGGAATTGGAATTACATGCATGTGATCAACCAATTTTGATTTTGGCAAATTTCCTTCAAAAACTTCATGAATAAGCAAGTGATCATATGTTCCAATTTCATGCAATGTGATGAGGTATTTGGAAAATTCATGACATGAGAAACATTTTGCAAAAAGAACCACCAAATTTGGAGTTTTGGTTCAAAAGATATGGTCATTTGAAGTTTCAAGCATACTTTGCAATGATTTGATCATAACTCTTTAACCATTCATTAGAAATTCATGATCTTGGACTTTTTGGAAATGGGAGAGAAAGATCTTCAACTTTAATGTTGGACAAAATTTCATTTGAAGCTTATTTGATGTTGGAAAGTCAAGTTGAAGTTGGTCCAAAAACTTGCCATTTTTGGAAACTTGAAATTACAGGTCACTTTCCATTTTTGGAAACTTTTGATCTGGCCTCAAAATCTTCAAGGTAAATGTTTGACATGATAAATGAACCTCTTTGGGACATGAATGAAGTGTCTCAAACCATTTCTCCATCTCCTAGCCCTCAGTTGACTCGCAGTTGACTTTTATGGGCCTCAGATGACTTGGTCATGCACTGTGGACTTTGAGCCTCTAGCCTTTGGTCAAGTTGCTTCAAAATGATCCTTGTGTCATGTAAGCTCTCTAGAACAACCATAGGGCCTTTACCTCATGGAAAAACCCTTGCTCTCTTGCACAGATGGATTCTCCTGATCAGTCTTGACTGATGAAATGCAACATGATATGCAATGCTAATGCAATGTTAGTGACCTAAAAAATGAAATGAATGTTCAAATGGGAGGTGCAAATTTGAGGTGCTACAGAAATTAGGGCTAGAAATTAGTTATATTATCTATTTTAGGAAGTTCAGAATTTAAATTATATCAGATTGATTGTAAAATTACTTTTGTCTAAAAATAGAATTAAGGTTTTGAATTGTAACTGATGTTGTGATGTATCTATTCCATTTTCAATTGTAATTCGTAATTCAAATGTATATTTACTCAATAAATGGAAAATTTTAATTGAATTTGAAATCAGCAAGTTTTGATCTAATTACACAAATTAGGGTTTCTATTTTGGGGAAGAAGGAGATGAACCTGGATGAACACGGGTCGCCATTGACCCGGTTCAGGTAATGGATAATGGGTCTGATCCAGTTGGGACTTGGGTTTTCCATTTGATCGAGTTGAATGGGTTCGGATTGGGCCCACTTCAATTCACAAGCCTAATAATAAGCAAGGTTCGAAAAAAACCAAACATAACCTGATCCAATAAAATGTTAATTATCTAATTAAACCCATAAATTAATTTACATCTACTACCCCATTAATATAACCTTAATTATAATTTAATAAAAATCGATTAATTTTACCAACCTAAATTATTTTATTAATCCAATTAAATTAAATTACTAATATTAACCCATACTTAATTAATAAAACCCAATTAATTCAATAATTAATCTAACAATTCAAAACTTAAACCCAGAAAAATAAATAACCTTACTAATTTTAATCAAAAACCTAATTAGTCAAAGGATCATCCCTTAACAAAGAACTAAAGACCTAATTAATCCAATAAACCTTTATGATACCTCTAACCTATTAATTATTCGAACATGGTACTGGAGAAAAAGTCAAAATAGCTTCCTTTAACTTTTAGGTTACTATGGTTGACTGGAAAAGGGTATGGGCATGTTAGTGCTAAAAATAGAAAGTTCAGATGGTCAAAATTTGGGGTACAACAACGTGCATGACACTTTTGATCCTTTTCTTCTTTGATAATATTTGTCTTTATCAAACTGAACTACATATAGTATGTATTCTTCATAATCTCCCCCTTTTGATGATGACAAACTCTTTGAATTTATATTTTGATAATGATTGAAATATCTCCCCTAAGTTGTGTGTCTCCCCTTAATTGATGAATCTTACAATGATAGAGTCAAACATTTTGATCCATATAAGAATTTGGCAAGCTTGTACACCTTTTATTAATTACCAAGAAACACATAACTCTCTAATTGCTCCATGTAAATCTCCTCATAGAGATCTCTATTTAGGAATGTTGTTTTGACATCCATTTGATGAACTATAAGGTCATGTAAGAAAGTTAATGCAAACAAAACTCTAATTTTTATTGTGCTTGCTTCTAGTGCATATGTGTTGAAATGGTTAACACCTTTCTTTTGTCTAAAACCCTCTGTTACTAATCTATCCTTGTAGATTTTTAGTGTACCATCACTATGATACTTCCTTATAAACACCCACTTGCATCCAATGGATCTTGATCTTTTTGGTAGATTGATAAGTTCTCAAGTACGATTTGACATTATTGAATCTATTTCGTCTTGGATAATAACATCCTTCTAAATGGAAAAGTCTCTTGAAGTACTACTTTCTTATAAATCTTAGGATCATCTTCCACTTGAGTGATAATAGGAATCTTACGAACATGATTCTCATTATTTTCTTCTATGAAATAAAAGAAATAAGTCGAGAATCAATTTTGGTCGGTCCTAGATCCTTAGTCTTTCGGGCTCTCTTGCTTGTCATATGTTAAGGTTATGCTTCAACAATCCGTGAATAATTTTCAATTTGTGTTTCAATAATCCGTGAATAATTTTCAATTTGTGTTTCAACAATCCATGGAGAACCTTCCTCAAGAGGTTCTTCATATGTTGGAATCTTGAATTCTTTATCCTCTGCGATAAGGTTTTCAAAATTTTACATCTTGTGATTTAAAAATTCGACTTCAAATTCATATGTTTATATAAGTCATAATTTGTTTTTGGATGATCTTTATATATGGCTTATAATAATGAATTTTATTGAGTCCAAATATGCTATTCATATAGCATCTCAATCCAAGTTTAATTCCATAATTTAGAATAAAAACTTTAATTAATTTAACCACTTTAGTGATTAACAAACTCTCTTTCTCTTGTAATAAAAGATTTTAAATTTTAAATGTAATGTTTTATTTAAAATTAAAGTTCATGCATGATGAGATTCTGAATCAATATACATATATCTATCACATGATGTGTACATCATTCACACATCAATATATAATTTATGAATAATATTTATTGTTTATGTTTATGTGTCAGTTTAATTATTTTGTCTAATAAAACAAAACAATGAACTAGAAGATGAAGATATATATATATATATATATATATATATATATATATATATATATATATATATATATATATATATATATATATATATATATATATATATATATATATATATATATATATATATATATATATATATATATATATATATATATATATATATATATATATATATATATATATATATATATGTCATTGTCATTTTTGTTGTATTTTTCTGAATCCGGAATGAAGTATTTATTGGCCATATTTGTGTTATTTCAAAAGGTTGTGACGATTGGTGAAACAACTTTCTTTTATCAAAAGTTACATGTTTTACCAAAATTACATACTTTTTACAAAAAGTTACATATTTTTTACCGAATGTTACAGACTTTTACCAAAAGTTACAATGTTTCGTCCACAACAACACTCTTTAAGAGTTACATACTTTCCTTCTGCAATACTTCATGAAGTGTTGCCTATTTTCGATTTAAAATACAAATTGCCCACTGCAACACTTCACAAGTATTGCCTAATTCTGAATTCAAAAATGACTTTCACTTGCATATTTTCTTGTCACATTGGAACACACTCAAGATTATTAATTGTTAATAATTTACAGAAAAAGGGAGAGAGGGGGGAGAGATTGATTCTTAACTACTAGACTTTGTTGAACTGTTCATATCTTGCAGTGAAAGTTGTGAGATTGAGATTGATGGATTAATAGAGTTTACTGGCTCGAGTTGTGATTTGGAAAAAAAATGAGTTACTTTCATTATTTGTTATAGCTAGTGCTTTAAAATTGGAGTTTCTTACCAAGTCCATATATGGTTTTCCAAAAAGAACCTAGCAGTTTTGTGTTTTATAATTGTATTCTTGATACTGTGTGCGAATTTTGCAAGGTAAGAAGTGTTGTTAAATATTGGGTAGCATAGCCCTGGTATACTAATGTTGCATATCGGAATTTTGACTATCATATATGAAAACTGGTACTGCTTTATCCGATGTTTTTCATATCATTTTTTTAGTGATTTTCTATTTTCTGTGATCCACTATCAGCAACACTGAAGAAGGAGACGGGGAGGCTAAGGAAGTATGGGTTCGTGAATGCCTGTTTGACTTGCCATAAGTCGAAGATTGAGCATCAAAAGTTGTATGGATTGACGCAACCATTGAGTATCCCAGAGTGGAAGTGGGGTAGCCTTTCTATGGATTTTGTGATGATTTTTCCTAAGACTTCTAAAGGAAGTGATACAGTTTGGGGTTTTATGGATAGATTGACTAAATCGGCTCATTTTATTCCGATAAAAATCAGTTATCTGTTACAGAAGCTAGTTGAGGTTTATATCAAGAAGATTGCCAGTCTGCATGATATTCCTTCAATTATTGTTTTAGATAGAGATCTAAGGTTCACATCGAGGTTCTGGGATAGTTTGCAATAAGCCTTGGAAACTAAGTTATGGTTGAGTTCTGCTTACCATTCATAGACAGACGGTCAGACAGGGAGGAATATCAATATTTGGAGGATTTACTGAGAGCTTGTGTTTTGGAGCAAAGATGTAACTGGGATAGCTATTTGTCGTTGATCAAGTTTACTTACAATAATATTTTCCATTCTAGTATTGGAATGACACCTTTTGAGGCTTTGTATGGTAAAAGGTGTATGATGCCTTTGTGTTGGTATGGTTCTGGTGAAGGTGCAATACTTGGACCAGAGATAGTTCAACAGACTACTGAGAAGATCAAGATGATTCATGAGAAGACAAGAGCTTTGTAAAGTACAAAGAAAAGTTACCATGACAAAAGAAGAAAGGCTATTGAGTTTCAAGAGGGTGATCATATGTTTCTGAGATTTACTCCGTAACTGGTGTTGGACGTACGTTGAAGTCTAAGAAGCTCACGCCGCATTTCGTTGGTCCTTATCAGATTTTGAAGAGAGTAGGAGAAGTGACCTACATGGTTGCTTTACCACGATATATTTTGAATATTCATAGTGTATTTCATGTGTCTCAACTTCAGAAGTATGTTCCAGATCCGTCTCATGTGATTTAAATGGATGATGTGCAAGTGAGAGATAACTTGATTGTAGAGGCATCACCATTTCGAATTGATGATCGGGAAGTGAAACACTTGAGAGGTAAAGAGATCGTCTTGGTAAAGGTTATATGGGGATGACCTATTTGAGGAAGAATGATATGGGAGTTGGAGAGTCTGATGAATGAGTCTTATCCGAAGCTTTTTTCGTTCATGTAATTTTTTAGGGAAAAAATTCTATAAGTGGGGGAGAGTTGTAGCACCTTGAATTAAATTAAATTATTTAGTTGAATTTAGTTATATATTATTTTAGTATTTGAGTAATTTAATATACTTTTTAATATTATTTGGTGAATATATGTGGTATGTGACACTAATCGGTATGTTAGTGGGAGTTAGGAAGAGTTCTAGAAATTAATTAGAATTTTTTAATTAATTTTAAAATGAGTAGAAATATAGAATAGTAAATAAAATAATATAAATAGTGTGGTATTTGGGTGGAAATTAGATTTTTTAGAAAAATAAGGGAAATTAGAGATGGTAAGGGTAAAAGTGGAATAACCAAAATAGTGGAATTAGATTTTAATTTAAAAAGAAAAGTGTGAGGGTTAAGAGAGTTTACTGATATGTAGAAGTTGCATTGAGAAAAGGAGGTAAGATGCAAGTGAGAAAGAGGAAAAACAAGGGCTTGGGAAGGAGATCACCATAGCTATAGCTTTAATAGTATCTGGAAATTCAGGTAAGGGGGAATTACTCTAATATAGGTGTCAATTTTATGAAGATTAGAGAGGGATCCTCACCCTTCTCTAGGTTTTTCTCTTTTTTCGCCATTGTGGAGTTTGTGTGTTTTGCAGAAGGTTTGTATAAAACTTATATCGATTTTTTGTGATAAATATGAATTAGTGTTTGATTTTTATTGTTGAAATTCGTGAACCATCATATGTGATATTTGGGTTGTTGGTATTCATATCAGTATGTTTTGATATGATGAATGTGTTGTTGAGTTGTGAATGAATTGATGAGAAAAATGGTGATGCATAAATCATGTCATACAATTATGTTTTGATTATAAATTAATCATGTAAAATGTTTATCCATGTTAGAATATGATTGGGTAAGGTTTAAAATGGATAGAGGATGAAGAATATGAGTTAAACGTGGGATTTTTAGGAAAATTTCAGCAACCAATCGATTGGTTCCCCTGGAACAATCTATTATTTCACCAAAATGAGCAAAAAAATATTGGACACCAAGCTCAGACCAATCTATTGGTCCACCCATAGAAATCTATTGGTTCCCTTGTTGTTTTTGTCATAACTTGAGTTTCGTGACTCCGTTTGAGGCGTGGTTTGAAGCGTTTAAAAACTAATGAGTAGGGCTACCTCATAGTATCATTCCAAGAGGTTTAATATGTATATTAAAATATGAATGTAATATTTTTATTATGGTGTATTTGGATGACTATTGCTGAATTATATAATTGATTGTTATGATGAGTTGTGAATTGGTGATTATGATTGCATGTTGTGAAGGTGATTATAATTATTTTTGTTGAGGTATGCAGTTTAGAAGTGGGGACTACTGTTAATCCTATATTGCATGTTGTTATGGTTAGAAGTGGAACCATAAGTATTGTTGTTGCACTATTTGTATGCCATGCATCATATTGTGTCAGTGTGTTGAAAGAGGCGAGTCATGGATTCAGAAGTAGGGACCTGTAGTTGTTCGAGGTTCAGAAGTGGGGACCTGTTTCAAATGAGGAAGCATTATTGAGTGGACGAGATCAGTAACAAACCTCTAATGTTCAAATTGGTACCTCATGCATTGGGTCGAGATTGTTGGTTTCATTGCATACATAAACACGTTGTGATTATTTTATTATGGTGAATAAAGTGTGTGAATGATGATTGTGTTGAATATGCTACACTTGCTATGTTTTGTACCTTTAATATATTTGAGTGTATTCTCACCCTTTTCTTATTTGTTTTGTATTGCTCTGTACGTGGTTGTACAAATACTCAGGTGGAGTAAGTGGTGTTGTGAGTTAGAAGATGGTATTGGAGCTTTTTTTCGTTTATTTTATAGTTTTATTGCTATTTAGTTGGTTTTATGCTACGATCTATAACATCGGAATGGGTTGTTTTATTTGTTTTGAGTTAATCGTTGGATTATGTTACTTTAATTAAGTATTTAAGTTTGTTGAGATGATGGAAGTTGATATTAATTATTTTGAGTTTCACTGCGAGTTTTTAAATTATTTGGAAAATATGTATGTCATGTTTGAGTAGCATCCTAAAATGTGAATTTTATTCTTTAATTTACGAGTTGGGTTTTTAGGGTGTTACATCAAGTGTTAAGGGATAAGTGATATGATACATTAGGGAGGATGTAGTCAAATGTAATAAACAGGGATAAGCCCACCCAGGAAGGCGGGGAAGAGTTGAGGCGGATGAAGGCAAGGGGAATGATTTGAAGGATCTTGCTGAAGGAGAGGCCTCGCGGGTATGAGGCCAATAAGAGGAGGTAGAGGACTTGAAGAAATCACTCGAGGAGGCTCGTGGTCCTCTCAAAGGTATAAAGGAGAAGGTATTGCGGCGTATGGACGATGCAATGTTGGATTATGTTCATCATTTTAAAGAGGTGAGAAGACACATGTCTCTCTTGTACCTCCATTTGGACTTAAGCCCCATGGACCCTTTCAAGGTTGTCTTGGGCGGGGAGTTGGTGGATTAAGAATAACTTTCCCCCTCGTATTTTTCTATAAGAACTTGATGTCCCTTCGAGGGCACTTTATAATGTTTGAGTGTTTTTTTCTATTTACTCGCTTTTAGGGTTACAAAAGCCTTTCTCTTCGTGGGTTTTATCATCTTCCTTTGAAGATGATAAGGATCTCTCCTTGGTATCCTATGTATAAGTTTACCATTATGGGCAATAGGAATACCTTATGGAAAATCAGTGCAAGGTATTGCCATTATGGGCAGCAAGGATCCCTTGTGGGAATCCAATGCAAAATGTTGCCATTATGAGCGACAAGGATTCCTCATGGGAATCCAGGATTAAATATTGCCACTATGGATGGAAAGGATCCCTCGTGGGGATCCATCTCAAGTTATTTCCATTACAGGCAGCAAAGATCCTTCATGGGAATCCAGCGTAAAACATTGCCACTATGGGCGGAAAGGATCTCTCATGGGAATCCAGCTCAAGTAATTTCCACTTACGGGCGGCAAGGATCCCTCATGGGAATCCAACTCAAGTTATTTCCACTTACGGGTGACAAGCATCCCTCATGGGAATCCAACATAAAATATTGCCAATATGGAAGGCAAGGATCCCTCATGCGAATCCAACTCAAGTTATTGCCAATGCGGGAGGCAATGTTCCCTCATGGGAATCCAACGTAAAATATTGCCACTATGGGCGGCAAGAATCCCTCGTGAGAATCCACCGTATGTGATTGTATGTTCGCCTCTTTAATAGGCTTTATTTATAAATCTGGAGTTCCTACAAAGATATGGGATAAGTAATAGATATGAATAAATAAAACAAGGCCCCTCGTTAAAAAATCTTGCCCTATTGAAAGTGCAGAGGGAAAAGAGTGCACCGTGGAAAAATAGCTCGTCCTTACAACTGGAAGAGTTTCAATAGTCGCCTAAATGATTGTTCAGAACAAGTAATAATAATAAAAGAATAACTACATCAATAATTCATGAGAAAATGGAGGTGTTCCTACTTGACTTCAAACTATATACTCTTCTGAGGTATGTTGGATGGCTTATTCGCTCTCTCTCATCTCTTTGGGTGGAGTTATTCTAAAGTTAGCCTTCTTTACTCTCAGGCATAGAAAGGGCGTCATTCTTATCTTGAGGCTTTCGGCGTAACACTTCCTTGCAATTTCCTGGTCTCCTTACACAACCCACACTCGCTTATCGGGGATCGGGTACTTCATGCACATATATAAAGTGGACAAAAAGACCCTCAGTCAATTAAAAGTCGGTCGCCCAATAATCATATTATAAGAAAATTAAGCATCAATGACTAGGTACTTAACCTTGATTTCCTTGGCCTAGTCCTATTATACGAACGTGATCCTCAAGGTTAGATACTCCTTCACCTGAATTGCTCTCCCAAGAATCTGACCAGTGATCCTTGAAGGGCTTCAGGTCTTCGGGGTTAAGGTACAATCTCTCGAAGGTGTCCCAATATAGTATGATGTTGAAACTTCCTTGGTCTACCAGGACCCTTTTTATCTTGCATTCCTCACTTTTAACCGCGATGATTATGGGGTCATCATTGTCAGGGTGGATTTCGGACGCATATTTATTTGAAAAAGTGATCACAACTTCGGGCGCTCCTGCGCTCTCACCCTCATAGAGATCATCCATATTCAATATTTGGCGAGCATACCTTTTGCGGGCGGAGCTGGTTTCACTGCCTCCGATGAACCCTCTTTCTATGGTGTTTAACATGTGGTGCGTCATATACCGCCCTACTTCCCGATTCAAATAAATAGATAAAATACAAATAATTAAATCAAGTAGGATGTCACATCCACATAATTTGAATTTTAAAAGTTTACTTCAACTCATATAAATCACATCGTTACAACGGAATTAAAAACAATTTTTGTTCGGCATATAAAGCCTCATCCAAACATCCAAACAATAGTAGTTTAAAACAACAATCCTTACTATTTGAAGATACGTAACATGAAAAACACATAGGTAAAACAGCCACATCGATAAAATAACCCCGATGTTACGTATCAGAGCGATTCCACTAGAAGACCTGACCGATAACAACATATCATGCAACATCAACTACTCAGGTACCTGATTTTCTGTACTCCAAAGGAGTACATACACAACAAACAAAAAGGGGGTGAGAAATATATTAATATAATCAATCACTGCATAACATGTTAAGGATAGTATTCATGCGTAATGCACCACAACCATTCACAATCCACATTCTCACCACAATTAAACACCTCACGATATAATGAAAATGCAATGAGACTCCATAACTTGACCCAATGCATGTGGTACCATTTATTTATCAACAGTTCATTATATGAACCCCATCCCCCCATCGGAATCCCGAACTTCCCCTTCAAAATTCTAGATAAGTTTAACGTTCCCCTTCGAACTTAAACTTATCTTCACCAACTTAATAATTTATGAATGCATGGCATGGAAAAAATGAAACTGATACACTTGTCATTATTCATGTTGTGATCCATAATCGATCATATAACTAAATTCATACACAACATAGTCCACCATTATGGATTATCACAATCACAAGTGAACAAACAATTCAAATGATTCACCATGTCACAACAATTTACGAATACGAACTTCATTATGATTCATTATAACACACAAAAATATTATAATGCATCATGATCCACCATTAATCACTCAATACACTTATCTAATATGTAGTCCACCCTTCTGGACTACCACTAACGTCATTAACACACATACCAATCATTCGTGACACAATGATTAAATTACCGATACAGACTTCATTTATATCCATCATATTTTTACACTTCCTTCCACCTACTATAACTCTATGATAAATCCATTAAAATGATTTTTTCCCTGAATCAAAATTGTATTACTCCCTCTCAACTAACCAACGCACCAAATTCCATCTTAAAACGTGACACGAATAAAAAGTTATGACTAAAACCGTACAAATGATTTTTAAAAAATGATATTGTTTGGAAGGACTAAAACAATACAAAGGATTTTTATAAAATGAAGTTATTTGGAAGGACTAAAACAGTACGAACCTAACAGATCCCAAACCCCAATTTTCATCCTATAAAAATATCCCTCGCAATATTTTTAGGGATGTTCATCATCACCCATATATATATATCAACAATTCATTCACCAAACACCAACACATCATCACCTTATAATTTCCTATAATTTGTTCATCACGTACATATCCCCAAAACCTTTATTCCATAATCATGACAGAAAAATTTGGCAAGCATTATCAAATCAAATTCATACAACAACCAAGGATTTATATATAACAATTGTAATCTAATCATCTCATCATACAAACATTGAAAACCACCAAGAATTTCAATCAAAATATGGTAAAGAGTAAACCTAAGAGGAAAGGACCCCTCACTACCCTCTCATAGATATACACCCTTATAAGACTGATTTTTCTCCCCCTTGCCTTAGATTGTTAAGCTTCAATTCTTGACAATTGTGATTTTTTTGATCCTCCTAGCTTTTCCTCTTCTCTTCCTAGCTTCCTTTTCCCCAAGTTTTCACATACTCTGTAACTTCCCCTCTTCTCACTTCCAATTCCCTTATAATAACCAATTTTCAATTTTTATTTAAAATCTAATATTATTATTTTATTAAATCTAAACTAAATATTTATTTTAATAAATTCAAATCAAATACTTATTTTAATATACCACTGTAACAATAATAATTAAAATAAATATTTCAATATTAACTATTACTATATTTATATAAACCATCCTAATTAAATAATAGTAACAATCACTACTTCTCCCACCACCCCCATATCTCTACCTTTTTGCTCACACATCCCCCACATCTTAAATTTTAATTTCTAAGGTTGATGTACCCAATCAAGGGTCTCCTTAACATAACATAACACCATAGCACACATAAATTTCACAATTATATTAAGAAAATAATAAAATGTTGGGTGTTACACATCGCCTTGCTGCCTTCACCCTAAGATGTTCTTTAGCTTTTTTAGGCCCCGAGCTTCAGCCACATTCTTGCCTGCGGGAACCATGTCTCTCTGACTGGGTGGAGGAGTCGTCTTTCACATATATCTTGAGGTGACCCTCTTGTATTAGCTATCCAATCTCTTTCTTAAGCTGGTAGCAGTCCTCAACATGTTGCCTTTTGACTATATGGAACTTGCACCTCCTTCCAGGTTCGGATCTCATCATCTCAACCTAGGGAGCAGACGGTGTAGAGATGTTGTGCAGGTGAAGCACTTTGCACTAGATCTATTCTCGGTGGAGTTTTCAGAGCGTGAAGCTTTTCGCCACCTTCCCCACTCTTTTGAACGTTGACTTGTCTTTCATGGGTGATGTGTAGTTATGTTTCCTCGGATGGTGCGAGCTTTCGACGCCAGGGGTGTGCTCTTTGACATTGCAGACCTTCTTTTGTGCGCTTCTCTCCTCGCCCTTGATATAGCATTCGGCCCGGGTGACTACCTCAGCCAACATGAGCGCCAGATTTTAGGCTAGGGACTCATTGAAGTGTCCCGCCCTAAGTTCGTTTTGAAATTCTCCCACGAACATCTCCTGATTCTGCGGAACTACCTTGATGGTGACTTCGTTGAAGCGGTTGAGGTAGTCTCTTAGTGATTATAACAAATCTTGTCGAATGTTGGACATGCTCGAGGTGGACATCTTCTTGTGGAAATTGGCGACGAATTCGTGCACCAGTTTCCTCACCAGCTCTTGGTAGTAAATGATGAAGGCACAGGGGATGCCCATGTACCACCGGAGGGCCTGGAGGCTTGAACCCCTCAGGGACAAGGGCTCCCCATATTTCATCCGATAATGGCTGGGGATCCAGCAGTTCCACCTCTTTCTGGAGATTGTCATCTTGTTGGCGTTGTTTGATGATATAGGCGTCATATTCCAACGTCTAGTTATGGCGACGTGATTCGTCCATGGTGGCATGCATCTCCACCAGGGCGTCGACATCACTGATATTGCTGCTACCTTCTAGCATAGGGATGAAACCCTTCTGTTAACCATAATTGAGGGTGGTTGAGGTCAAAAGTGAAGGCTGACAACGAAAAGGGTGACGATGATTAAGAGGATGTAGCCCAGGTTAGTTTTATCGGGGCACCATGGTGTGCACCACTAAACTAGTCAAAAAGTACAGGGGGTGCATGTTCCCCTTGCAAGGACAAAGAGACTCAGAGGCATTAGTAGGTATATTACGATTTGGTAGGTGAAGGTTTGCCCATGAAGGTGGTAAGCCATGTATGGCGTTTGTTGAGGTTATCTGAGGGACCAACTCATGTGAGGTGAGAGACCCTGTATGGTGGTCGGTGTTGCTTGAATGCAGGCGGACAATCAGGTTGATAAGGTACTAGGGCTACTGGGAGCGTGATGCTCTCTTAGTAATGGGTAGTATATGTAAATGAGAGTCTGCCATTTTCCCTTGGAAAAAAGGTATATTTTTAGAGGTCTCGTGGGCCTAGGTTTTCTACCTCATGGACGTATTCTCAACCGCTCCCCATGTTATGAGAGATTGTTACCGCCTATGTTTTCGGACTTAGTGAGATCTTTCTCTTTACTTGACTGTCATGTTTACTTAGTCTTATAAACGACACCTTCAAATGTCATATGGGTGGCCTACCGTAAGGTGAGGATGCCTCAACTAAGGACTTTACCATATATATATATATATATATATATATATATATATATATATATATATATATATATATATATATATATATATATATATATATATATATGATAAAATAGCATTATTATTCTTTTGTACATCCCTTTAATTTGTATTGACAAGTGACCGGATGAGTTGTAACTTTTCATCACATGAGCCAGAAAGCTAGGCTAGGGTGACACTTTGATCAAAGCTTTCAATTTTAAAACTCATCCAATCCAACAAATTGCATAAAATGCAACATTGCTGTTAAAAATAATTGATTATATATATATTACCATGAAGGTAGGGGCCGGACAGCAATTCATAAT
Source organism: Lathyrus oleraceus (assembly GCF_024323335.1). Taxonomy (NCBI): domain Eukaryota; kingdom Viridiplantae; phylum Streptophyta; class Magnoliopsida; order Fabales; family Fabaceae; genus Lathyrus; species Lathyrus oleraceus. The sequence goes on from NC_066581.1 coordinate 185,079,826, forward strand.
TTAAGCTAAAACTCAAATCTTTTTCACTAACAGTAACATTAGCACTGCAGAAGGAATATAATTAATCTGAGTTTCAAAGCAATGTTTTGTCTCATATTTTTTAACATTATTGATTATTCCATCTCCTTTAATCATTTCACACCACTTAACACACCCTATTTTTAACTTAGATGGGTCCTCAGCTAGCTAGGGTTCTATTAAATGATTCTTCTTATTCATTTATTTTATAAAAGAAAAACTGTGATCATTAATTATTATTATCATTCAAAAGTCATAGTCTTGATTACTTTCTCATTCTCATGCCTTGTCAATAAGTCTTGTAACTTATCTTTCACAATATATTGTGAGTGCAATATTGTTCTGAGAATCATATTCATGCAGTTGTGTGGCGTGTCTAGAGAGGGATCTATGCAAATTAATATTTGCCCCATGGGACACCCTGCTCTTTTGGCTATTTAATATTTTTTGTACAAATCATGACCCATTTGCTTTCTCTATTAATGAGTTCTTTGTCCTAACGAAACCACTAGACTCGTTCCAATTTCTTTAGTAGCTATCTATTTATGAACCAGACATAAATACATAATACATGGAAAAATAATTGAAGGGGAAAGAAACACATGTGTCGTGCATTGTTTGTACCATGTAAAGTGTTGTCGCTCTACAATTTATAATGATGATATTAAAAAAAATATTAACTAAATTAATTTAGTAAATGATATGAAAAAGAAAATCTTAAACTAAAATATGGATTAACCCACGTGCACAAAGATCTTATGTGCACTTCTTATCTTTGTTAAAAGAAATTAACATAATTTATTTATTATTTTAAATAAGATTACAAGAACGTGGAGTTATGCCCAATGTTTATCATTCTTCTATTATCATTTTAGAGATACAAAGATAATAGCACTCATCCCTGTCACAATAAATCGATCACTCGCACCCTCTTTCTTTTAGGACTTGATTGTTGTTTTGAATTGGTCTTCAATCTATTTTTGTTTAATAGCAAAATAATACATTAAAAAATTGAGAACTTGATTGTTGTTTCGGATTGGTCTTCGATCTATTTTTCTTTAATAGCCAAATAAAACACTAAAAATTGAGAATAAAAGTTTAGTACAATACATAAATAATGAGATCAGAAAATATAAGATGTGATCAGCTCATCGCACATTAAAAACAAAGAAATACAAAAAAAAAAACACCTAAAAATATGAAAGGATAAGGCATAATCAAATAAGAAAAATAAATAAAATAAACTCCAATTCAACAAGCAACATTCTAAATCTCACACCACAACAATCACCATCAACATAATAAAATCTTTCAAGAGAGGTACCATTGCCACTATCCAAGCGTAGAACCAACACAAAACTCTCAATCCGTTATTGGTTACGTCAGAGGATATAATTCTGAAGTCATAAAGAGTTCAGAGTTAGTACATGAGTTCACCACATGTCTACCTAAAAAATATTTACATGCCAGAAAAATACTTTTTTTCTCCCCTTCTTTGATGTTTGATGAAGAATCGAAAAAAAAATAGTATCATTATGAACAATTCAAATAAACCAGACAATTGCATGGGAAATCATATATTCGCCCCTACATCTAATCCTACCACCTAAGGATGAAATAAAGAGAAAAAAAAGCCTTTGGTCACTAAGAAGAACCACCTTTCATCCCAAATACTTAAAGATGTTATACCACAAATCGACGTTAAATCACAGGTGATAAAACATGAGAAGTTGACTCAATCAAACACCCACGCATAAGACAAGAAACTCTGTCTGGGTCAACAGTAACCATTCGCTTAAATAAATTCTCTCTAGAGAATACTAAGAAAATACTACCATCATAGATGGGGCCCAACTAACCAAGATAAGTGGTAAGTCCGAGTTCTCTACCAGATGAAGCAGAGAAGAAAAATTAATGAGGTCAACCTGAGCTTGGTAAGGAGTTGCAAGTGAGAAAATACCATCTATAACATATTTCTAAATTTGTTTATCTCTCTCCTAAATTAGAGTCAAATCTTATAGGATAACATATAAGTTATCCATTTCATGTTGCTTATGCTTAAAGAAAGGTCTTCTCCATCTAAAATTTCAAATGACATTCCCACCGACCAGTTAACCTAACTTCCCCATTATCCCTTCAGGGTAATTAGATATGGTAAAAGGTCTAGGAAACCTAATCTAATCCTACCCAGGGATCCAACTAGAAATAAGTCAGAAGACTCAAACCCACTCTTTTAATGATACCATCATCAAACTAATTAGAGAGGTCATCCTTTTTTATTCTAAGGAGAGACAATCCTTTCCACTAGGAAGATGGGGACTGGAATCCCGAAGCCCTACCATCCCTTAAAGAAGGAACAATATGACAACCATATTTAACTGCTAGAATCAACCTAAAATCCAATAGGTTTTGATATCATTATCCATCATACATTTAGACAAAAAAGCTAAATTAATCAAATGGAGATCTCTAACCCCTAAGCCACCTCTACACTTTGCTTTACAAACATTCGTCCACTTATCCTATGAGATACTATAATCTCCTTTCGTACCTCCTTAGAGAAACCTCATTTGAATCCTAATTATTTTCTTCCAAACTTACACAAGTATTTTTAGAAAATAAAGGGAAAAGATAGGAATAACATTAAACATAGAGTTAAGAAGAACCACTCGAACCACCCCCCCCCCCCCCCCCATTGACAAACGTGTGCTTCCACGAATGGAGTCTCTTGGAAAGCACATTAATTGAAGGGGTACAAATGTCTTCAAGGTGAGAATTGGCCCCACTAGAAACCTTGGGTAAGTAAGGGACTCAAGATTACAATGAAGAAACTTATCACCTGAATCAAAAATAAATATCTACATTAACCCCTATTAGACTACTCTTAACAAATTTAACCCTAAGACCCGAAGCCTTCTCAAAACCCCTAAGGATATCCTTGATACTCCGCAGATTCTCAACTAAAGGGTCAGCCAAGATAAGAATATCATATGCATATTGAAGTTGGGACACAACTATATCAAAGGATCCCACTATATAACCTAAAAGAAAGTTCAAATCTACAGCCTTACTAATCATACCATTAAACCCCTTTGCCACAAGCAGAAATCGAAAAAGGAGATAGTGGATCACCTTATTTTTTATCTCTTTAAATATTGATTGGATTGATCAACCATTCACCAACAGGTATAAGATTCCTAGCAAAATCACAAGCCCATATCCAAGACATCCACTTATCATTAAATCGGAATATGATAAGCATATAGTCTATAAAATCACAACTAACTGAATCATGTGATTACTCAAAATCTATCAACTTAAATAAAGATCCCACAAGATAGTTAAGCCCAAAAGCTCCCAACTGAGAAGGGAACTTAAGTTTAGGGATTAAAGTCATAAAATGAGATGTAAAACTATAAGGTAATAAAGAAAAGAAAAGAAGTGAAACGGATCAAACATAATCCTCAAATCTTCTCTTAACAGGTACCATAAATTTCTCAAAAAGGAAAAATTAAAACCATCAGGACTAGGAATCTTATTACCATCACAATGCATCACTACCTTATCTAATTCATGACTAAGAAATGGGTTTGTCATACCCAAGTTATCTTCATACATAATATATTGAAAAGTAACATCATCAAGACAATGTTTGTCTTTATTCTTCTTAAAAAAAGATCGAAAAAAATAATTAAAAATTGCATGCCGAATTTCAGACACACCTTCAATCCAATCCTCACTAACCTTAAAGGATAAGATTTCATTCTTCTTACTTCTACTTTTAACAGAGGCGTGGAAAAAATGAGAGTTAATATCATTTTCCTTAAGCCAATTAGATTTGGATCTTTGAAACAACTAAGAATCTTAGGTCCTAAGTAAGGACCAAAGATCTGCCCAAGCTCGAGATCTCTCAATTATCTTCTCCTAGATTAAAATTCATATATATTTTGAATCGATTCGCATGTAATCTAGTGTCATTTTCATATGTTTTTGTAGTATTATGCTGGTATTATTTAATTATTTCAGGTATTTATCGAAGAAGAGCATCCGTGTGAGAAAACTGGGAAAAAGAGTAAGAGATGAAGAAAAAATGCAGAAATCATCATTTTCTGGTGCATGGCATTCACCACCACCTCACGGTGTTCACCATGCACCTCACCATCCACGTACTCCACTTTTTAAGGCCATGGAGTTTTCCATGGACCTCGTGGCATTCACCATGAACGCGCAGTTCAGAAAAATAAGGAAACCAACTTGTTTAGTCTCCACCAACTTCCCTACTTTTTCTCCACAATTTCCACACGACTTATGGATGTTTTCCAGTAGCATATGACTATATATTGGTAGTTTTCATCAGATTTTGGAATCCAAGTTTGTACGCATAAGTTTTATTCTTAGTTTTAAGCAGAGAATACATTCCAAAGTGATTGAGCTCTCGCATTAGGGGACTATCACACCATAGTTCTTAGGATTTTTTATTGTAAGCTTGGATCAAAGTAATCGTGTCGGCATTAGAAGTTATTTTTTGTTTCGTTCTTTGTACTACAAGCTTCTGCCCAAAGACTCTGACTCCGCTCACTCTGATTCACGCTCAATAAATCATCTGACTTATCAAAATCAGAAACTTAATTAAGAAGTATTCTAAATATGGTACAAATCTCTCTAAGGAAATTATGGATTTTTCTCCAAGACAGCTATGGAAAGGATAAAAAATCTAATGTCATTAAGTCTCATAATTGACAAAAATCTCCATTAGTTTTCTCCCAACTGTGTCATCTAAAAGAACTATATAAAGGCCTCATCGTCATCATGTTGAATACGTAGAATACACAAGAATTATACAATACCCTTCGACCTATATACTAAATATATCTTCATTGTAAAATTCAGTAATCACACAAGATTTGTTGCTCATAGTGTGATCATTGATTCATGTTCTTAATTATGTTCATATTACTTACCTAGAATCACTAAGGCAAACACTTGTAACTCTTTAAAGTTGTTGATTTTCCTCAAGTGACTTGTTAAAGTCTGTAGACTTGAGAGGGCTAATAGATTGTTGAACTCTTAGACGTTTTTGTAATCTATTGAGATTATTGAATTAAGTCCTTATTGAAGGCGAAATCACCTTGGTCGGATGGACTAGAGTAGCTTTGATTTTCAAGCGAACCAGGATAAATTTCTTGTGTTGATAGCATTTTCTTTCGTGTGTGTGGTATTGCAAAAGTTCTTGAATACTATGCAAACAATTCAAACCCCCCTTTCTTGTTCTATTATGAGTGGCTTGTTTACTTAAATTCAAACTATTTCAAATGGATGTGAAAAGTGAATTTTTAAACGGGTACTTGAATGAAGAAGTCTATGTTGAACAACCCAACGGGTTCATAGATACCAACTTTCCAGATCATGTCTACAAACTTAGGAAAGCCCTCTATGGATTAAAGCAAGAACCTAGAGCTTGGTATGAAAGGTTCACTAAGTACTTTGTTAACAATGGATACATGAAAGGAGGAACAGACAAAACACTGTTTGTAAAGTCTATCATTACAACCTTTTCTTATTTTCCCAATACTGCACCCTAGCCACTTTTACACTACCTTCTGCATTCTCTCTCAAACTTGTTCTTAGACACTTTCATCTCTCCATCTTGTACCTACCGAAAACCTCCAAAATGTCATAACCTTATGTCTCCACTCAAAGCAAACACTCCAAAGAGCAAACAAACCCTAAAAATATTCGCATTGAGATATATCTCTCTGATGCCATTACTGATGTTGTCCCCCTCTCGATGGTCCTTGTGCATGCAACTCCTATGAGAAAGGCTAGAACCTCATCTTCAAGGAAAGGCAAGCCTTCTAAAGTAATTACAACTTCTACTCCCTCCATGACTGCTAGAAATATGAATGATTCTGAACCCTCTACTGTAGTGAAGAAACTCCAATCCATGACTAGTCTGTATCTCGATCCCATCAGCATTAAACCTAATGTTGATGTAAAGATAGTCTCGTTGTGATCAATGTTATGAAAGATGTTGAAGCCTCTGAAATTGATAATAGACCTAGATCTGTAACTACCTTGAGTAAATCGAGCATGATTGTTGCTGATAGAGATGACGTTGATAAGAATATTTGTGTGTTGATCTCTCAAGTGTTAGGGATTGACCCCAAGAAAAATGTTGTATCGGGTGTCTCCATATCCATGGCCCAACCTGATAAAAATAATGAGAACCCCAGAGATAAACTTGATATGAAGGTACCTACTCTGTCTCTTGAGAAATTGCAAGACAAAGAAAGGTCTGGAGAAATGATTAATGAGCTGGGTGAAAAGATAAAAACCCTGTTGAGAAAAATGATCAACCCACTAACATTGTTAATGTTGAGGAAATGGACTCTGATGATGTTCCTATTGGGAAAAGACTAGCTCCTGGTATAGCGAAAAAGTTTAAGAACAGAAAAGGCCAAGTTGTTGGATCCTCCAGCACACCCTCCAAATCTGTCAGGAACAAAGCAATTGTTGGTTCCACAAAAATATGGAGCAAGGTGGTGACTCCTGTATCTAAGAAGAAATCCATGAAAAGGAAGGAAGTTCCCTCAGAGTCTAGTAAATCTGATCATGATGTCGACCACAATGTTTAGGACATCATCTCTACTTCTAGAAAGTAAGCCTCAGGGAAGAAGATACCAGCTAATATTCCTGAAGTTCCACTTGACAACATTTCATTTCACTCTGTGGATAATGTTGAAAAATGGAAATTTGTTTATCAAAGAAGATTAGCACTGGAAAGTGAACTCGGGAAAGATGCTTTTGAATGTAAAGAGGTGTTGAGTCTGATTCAAGGAGCTGGATTAATGAAAACTGTAACAGGTTTTGGCGAGTGCTATGGAATCCCCATCGAAGAATTTATTGTGAACATCTTCAAGTAGTATGACAATAAGAGGAGCAAGGATTTTAGGAAAGTATATGTTAGAGGAAGATGTACGAATATTTCTCCTGAAATAATCAACGAGTTCATGGGAAGAAATGAAGAAGAACAAGCTGAAATTGAAGTCTCGGACAATGTCATATGCAGAGAGATTACTACTAAGCAAGTGAAGGAATGGTCAAGGAAAAGGAAATTGTCTTTCAGTGCCTTGAGTGTCAAGTATGTTGTTCTCCATAGAATTGGAGCTGCAAATTGGGTTCCAACCAATCACACCTCCAATATAGCTACTGGTCTAGGTAAGTTTATCTATATTGTTGGGACGAAGGAAAATTTTGATTTTGGATCCTATGTTTTTTATCAAACTATGAAGCATGTTGCCTCTTATGATGTGAAAATGCCAATAGCATTTCCATAATTGATTTGTGGGGTTATCCTGAGTCAACACCCTAGTATCTTAATCAACTCTAATAGTACATGTAAAAGGGACCCTCCTCTCTCATTGCATTATAGGTTGTTCACTGGGGAACATGTCCCATACATTGTCATGACATCTGGACAGACTCCTTCAAGGCCTACTAACAGAACATGCATCCTATCAGAGCTGAAAGATATCTGCAAGACCTTGGATGAAACTATAAAAAGTTGTACTGAAAGGAAAAGCAAGACTGAAATGTTGATTAAGGCACTATCTGAAGAAAAAGGTGGTTTGAAAAGTGATGGAACATACGAAGAAGAAGAAAATGAAGATGGGTCTGATGCAAGTGATGATGAATATGCTACCAACCGTGATGAGGATTTAAGTTCTCTAGTTCTTTTGTATGTTGGTTATTCTTCTATTTCTTTTTGGGTTATGCCCTGGATAATTTTTTTTGTGCACTTTAAAAGTGCTCTTAGGTTTGTTTTGTTTATAAACTCTTATGACTTTGTTTTGCTAACATTGTTGTTTTGGTTAGTATGGTTTTTGACAAATTTAGGGCTAAAAATGGGGAGTATGTATAGGTATGTATGGTGTTGTTGCTTGTAGTGTGTTCTGCGTTTTGCCTCTTAGTCCCTCTTGCTTCTTATGGGGGAACATGTGCATGTATGGAGGGGGAGTAACCCTTGGGCTAACTCAGCCCCTGCGCTTGACACTCAGGGGGAATGCCTGATACTTGTATTCATGTTGTTCATGATGTCAGGAACAATGTCCTGACATCCTATCTAAAAGTAAAAAAAAAAATCTATTGTATTTTACAGTATGAGGCATGTTGTTCGTTGCGCCTGCCTCTGGTGTTTTGTGTGAAAAAAGATGTCTTATGTTTTCTTGGTGATGAATATCCTTGTTTCTTACCCTCTTATTTGTTAGTTGTTGCAAATATTGTTTTAGCCAGAATTTGCCAAAGGGGGAGATTGTTATGTCTAACATATTGTGATTGGCTGCATTTTGGAAAAACAAGTATTTTTTATGGATGTTAAACAAGATGTCCTGACATGTAGTTTCAACATTACAGCGTGACCAAGCTTAAGCATCTTGTGAGATTTAGTCTCTTTAATGTTTTATCTAAATATTCTCTGAAGATTTAGTTCACGTATATTATTAAGCGTTTTCCTAGTACCTGAAGATTATTGTGTCTTGACTTATATACGAAGTAATGATGTCAAGATATTTTAGGAAACATATGATTTGATTGAGGTCATATCTTCAGAAGATTGTGTAGAGATCTTGGATCTGCTACAAATCAAGATCGAATCCCATGCCTCTTCACTGTTATTTATAGAGTAGTTCTAAACCTAAGATCGTATCGAAGCAGCGCGGTATATTGTTATCATTAGGGTTTCGTGTGTGTGTTTCGTGTGAGCCATTTGGGTATCTCCTCGATACTTGAATTGGACCTGGGGTATTGAGTCGTAACTAATAATCCCTCATAAGCTTTTAAGCAAGAATGGGTTGTGTTTGTCATTTTTTTATTATCGTGTGGTTGAGGGAAGTGAGAGGGGTCTCATATCTAGGAGTTTCCTAGATAGAAAATTCCACGAGTAGAGATTAGGTGAGAAGTATGTAAAACCTGAGGTTGTTTAGGACTTCAAACTAATTATGTGATAATGGATTTCCTTCCTGGCTTGGTAGCCCTCAGGTGTAGGTGACATTGCATCGAACTGGGTTAACAATTGATTATGTTATTTTATGTTATTTTAATCCTGTTATTGTTTGTCTGTGTGATATTGTGCAAACCCTGAGGTTGTGACATCGTGTACGACATCAGGGATCTGATTGCCAAAATTTCAAGATGTTAATGCCAAATGTAACTTCCATGTTAGTTTACCGGGGCATACTACCGAGAAATGTTTGGATCTCAAATTCAAGGTATAAGACTTGCTCAATCGTAAGATTATTTCTTTTGCTGCCAAAAATCCAAACGTAAAGAGTAATCAAATGCCATGGCATAATAGCCCAACTGTCAATTTCATTGAAGGATCTGAATAAAATATCATAATCTAGAGGATTGACCAAGTGAAAACCCATATGACTAGGATACACAAAAAATTGATCTATTATAAGATGTTTGAGAGGTTTTACGATGATAGCAAAGTTTGTCTGCTCAATCCAGACAAATGTGAGAGAATGAAGAAGTGCCTTCAGCAGATGATGGACCAAGGTATGGTTCAAATCGGATACACAAAGAAAATAGAGGATGTTTCAGCTATAGAATCCCATAGGCACATACCCTTTGAGATCCCTTATCAAGGAGGAGAGGCGCATGCATCATTTCAGATCCCCGTACCAATATCTTCTTAAACAAAAATTTAAATACCAGTTCCACTACCTTCCCAAATTCCAGTACCGATGAAGTCAAAAGACCATATTATCTTCCATGTTCTTGCATCATTCCTATTTTAAAGTACTAAGTCAATACCATGGAATTACAACACCATGACGTACGTGGGAGAGAATCCTCTAGTACTATAACCAGCAGTTACTAATATAGGTGGTATTGGAGGTATGAATCATAGTGGAAGAGTGTTCGCCCCCGAAAAACCACCAAAGAAGAATACTCTTGAGAATTCAAAAGGGAAAGAAGTCATAAGCTCGGGGGAGGGACCTTCCAAGAAGGTTGCGCCTCAAGAAGAAGCTGAGGAATTCTTAAAACTTACTAGAAAAAACGACTATAAGGTGGTGGATCAGTTAAACCAAACGCCTTCTAAAATATCTATACTGTCTCTTTTTCTAAGTTCTAAGGCTCATAGAGGAGCTCTATTAAAGATCTTGAATGAGGCACGTGTCACCCAGGATATAACAGTAGATCAATTCGATGAAGTGATGGCTAACATTATAGCCAGTAGTTGCTTGGGGTTCAGTAATGACAAATTACCATCAAAAGAACAGACCCGTGACAAGGCCTTACATATATCAGTTAAATGCCAAGATAGCCTCCTCTCAAGGGTACTAATGAACATGGGCTCATCTTTGAATGTCATGCCTAAGAACACTCTCGCAAAACTAAGTATTGTGATGAATTTCATGAAGGCTAACATGTTGGTAGTCAAAGCTTTTAATAGTTCGGAGAGAATGGTAATCGGAGAATTCAACCTACCAATAATGGTGGGGCCACATACATTTATGGTTACCTTCTAAGTGATGGAAATTAGTCCATCTTACAGTTTCCTTCTAGGAAAACCTTGGGTCCATGTTGCAGGGGCCGTCACTTCCACCCTTCATCAAATGTTGAAATTCATAGTGGGTGATAAATTGATAATTGTTGAAGGCGAGGAAGACATGTTTATCAGCTACCTCTCGTTATTCAGATATATTGAAGAAGATGGAGGAATATTGGAAATACCTTTCCAAGCTTTGGAAATTTCATTGGTCATTCGAAGAAAAGACGTTCCAAAGAAAGAAAAGTCAATCTCTTCATGGGAAAAGATATCATACCTGATTAAGAATGGAGACACAATCGGTTGGGGCAAGTTGTTGGAGATACCTGAGAAGAAGGATTGGTTAGGGTTGGGTTACAAACCAACCAATAAAGAGTTTCAAAAGACCAATCAGAAGAAGCTCTGCACTCTCCAATAAGTTTTCCATGGTGTTGAAGTGAAGATTGCATGGCTGTAGTTGAAGAGGAAAATGAAGAGATGCCCAACTTGGTGTGTCAGTGCTTACTAAATGTTGTTCTCAACATTTGGAAGTCCGTCGAGATTCTTGAGATGATTTCTAGTCCAAAGTAATTTATTGTTTTTTCTATAAAAACAATTATAATAAGTCCTTTGCTTTGCCCAAGGCAAATGGATAAGCTTTGTAGGGCCCCCCTTTTTTTTAATGACTTATTTATTAATAAAGTTGCATTTTGTTTTCAATTGAGCTCCATTTTCTTTCGTTTAAAGTTTCTCAAAGATGGAAATGTTCTTTCATACACTCTCATTCCTAGCACTTCATACCAAAGATAATAATAAATAAAAATCTTCCTCAAATGCAGATTAATAAATGAACCTATTGAAAATGACATTGTTATAATACCTTACAACTTCAAATTCACGATTAACCAAGCGGAAGAAGGTGTTGAGGACGATTATGAGCTTCCTGAAGAGTTATCCAGACTGTTAAAGCAGGAGGGAAAAGTAATTCAACCTCATCAAGAACCAGTGGATGTGATCTATCTAGGAACTGAAGAAAACAAGAGAGAGGTCAAGATCGGTGCTTCCTTAAATGGTGAAATCAAGAAAAGATTGATCGAGCTCCTACGCTAGTACACATGTGTATTTTCTTGCTCATACCAAGATATGCTAGGACTGGACACGAGCATTGTCGTACACAAGTTACCGCTCAAACCAGAATGCCCTCTAGTAAAGCAGAAACTGAGAAGAACTAGACCTGGCATGTCCCACAAAACCAGAGAGGAAGTCAAAAAGCATCTCGACGCAGGGTTATTAGCCATTACAAAATATCCACATAAGGTTGATAATATCGTGTCGGTTCCGAAGAAAGACGGAAAGGTCATAATGTGCATAATCTACCGAGATTTGAATAAAGCAAGTCCTAAAGACAACTTCCCCCTGCCACGCATTGATGTGTTGGTAGATAACACCAATCAACTTTTGGGCTTCTCATCCATGGACGGATTCTCTGGTTATAACCAGATAAATATGGCTCCCTCAGACATGGAGAAAACCATGTTTATCACCCTTTGGGGCACCTTTTGTTACAAGGTAATGCCTTTCGAATTAAAGAACACTGGGGAAACATACCAAAGGAAAATTGTGACTCTCTTCCATGAAATGATTCACAAAGAGATATAGGTCTACATCGACAATATGATTTCCAAATCAAAAACTAAAGAAGATCACATAGTCAACCTACAAAAGCTCTTTTGTCGTCTGAGGAAATTCAAGTTACGTTTGAATCCTGCAAAATGCACTTTTGGAGTCAGATCAGGAAAATTGTTGGAGTTCATAGTCAGCCAAAGGGGAACCGAAGTTGATCTAGACAAAGTAAAGGTCATCCAAGATTTTCCAGCTTCGAAGACAGAAAAAGAGGTTTGTGGATTTTTGGGGAGATTGAACTACATTGTTAGGTTCATCTCGCACTTAGCGGCCACGTGTGAACCAATCTTCAAGTTACTAAGGAAAGATCAAGAAATCGAGTGGAATGAAGGTTGTCAAAAGGCCTTCAATAAAATCAAGTAATATCTACAAGATCCACCTATATTGGTGCCACCGGTTCCAGGAAGACCACTTATAATGTACCTAACAATACTTGAAGGTTTTATAGGTTGTTTACTAGGGCAACAAGATGAGACCAGAAGAAAGGAACATGAAATCTACTACTTGAGCAAGAAATTCACCGATTATGAATCCCGATATTCTTTCTTAGAGAAAACTTATTGTTCTCTAGTCTAGGACACTCTGCGTCTAAGACAATACATGGTGTGTCATACTATTTTGTTGATATCCAAGATGGATCCTATCAAATATATTTTCGAGAAGCCGACAGTAACTGGAAGAATAGCCTGATGGCAAATGTTATTGACTTAGTACGACATCCAATATGTCACACAAAAATCTATCAAAGGAAGTGTACTAGCATATCATCTTTCTCATCAGCCAATGGAAGATTATCGACCTATACAATTTGACTTCCCCGACAAAGATGTTATGGTCATAAAGGATTGTGAGACCCCAGGTCCAGAGGAAGGATCCGAACCAGGATCATGGTGGACGTTTATGTTCGATGGTGCCTCAAACGCAATAGAGCATGGGATTGGAGTTGTCATAACTTCTCCAACAGGGTTTCATATTCCTTTCACAGCTAGGTTATGTTTCACTTGCACTAATAACATGGTCGAATGAAGCATGCATCCTGGGAATCGATGAAGCCATTGACCTAAGAATTAAGATCTTGGAAGTATATGGAGATTCCTCTCTTGTTATCAACCAAATCAAAGGAGAATGGGGGACCCATAATTCTAAGTTAATCAAGTATCGATACCATGTTTGGAAATTGATCACCTACTTTGACGAGATTACCTTCCACTACATTCCTCGGGAGGAGAATCAACTAGCAAACGCCTTGGCCAATTTAGTATATATGTTCAAGATCAAGTGGGCTAAAGAAGCACCTTCTATTATAATTCAACACTTGGAAGAGCTAGCATATTGTGTAGCAGTCAAAGCGGGAGTAGATAATAAACCTTGGTTCTATGACATTAAATAATTCCTTCAAAAACAAGAGTACCCTGCAAATGCTTCAAGTGGAGATAATAAAACACTCAGAAAACTGGCATCCCAATTCTTCCTCAATGTTGACGTACTCTACAAGAGGAATCACGACATGGTCTTGCTCGTATGTGTGGATGGACATGAAGCTGACATGCTTACTAAGGAAATTCATGAGAGATACTTTGGGACCCATGCCAATGGACATGTCATGGCTAAGAAGATTCTCATAGCAGGGTACTACTGTTTGACTATTGAAACTGATTGCTTCAAATATGTCAAGAAATGTCACAAGTTCCAGATCTATGTGGATAAAGTACATATGCTGCCTACTCCCCTGAATGTCTTGACTGCTCTATGGCCTTTCTCCATGTGGGGGATAGGTATAATCGGAACGATCGATCCAAAAGCTACAAATGAACACTGGTTCATCCTGGTTACCATTGATTACTTCACCAAATGGGTAGAAGCTTCTTCTTACACTAATGTGACAAGATAAGTGATCGCCCAGTTCATCAAGAAAGAGATTATTTGTCGCTACGGTGTTCCTAATAAGATTATCACGGATAATGGGTTGAATTTGATTAATAAAGTGATGGACGAGTTATACGAGAGTTTTAAAATTGAATACCATAACTCGTCACCTTATCGAACAAAGATGAATGGCACAGTAGAAGCAGCTAACAAGAATATCAAAAAGATTATCCAGAATATGGTGAAAACCTACAAAGATTGGAATGAGATGCTCCCTTTTGCACTACATGGCTATAGAACTGCAATTCGTATGTTGACAGGAGCAACCCCATTTCTCTCTAGTATACAGCACTGAGGCAGTACTCCCTGTTGAAGTTGAAATACCTTCCTTGAGAGTCCTTATGGAGACTAAACTGGAAAATACGGATTGGGTACAAACAAGATTCGACCAACTAAACTTATTAAAAGAAAAGCGTATGGCCACAGTATGTCATGGGCAAGTATATCAAAGGGGGCTCAAGAAAGCATTATACAAAAAGGTTTGTCCTCATATATTCGAAGAAAGCGACTTAGTGCTAAGAAAAATACTACCCATCTACAAAGATCCCCGTGGAAAATGGACCCCAAACTATGAAGGGCCATACATTGTGAAGAAGGCCTTCTCTGGCGGAGCCTTAATTCTCACAATCAAGGACGGAATGGAGTTACTAAGACCTGTGAACTCCAACGCAGTCAAGAAATAATGTGCCTAGAAAAAAAGGATAAAAGCCCGTTAAGTCGGAAACCCAAATGGGCGGCTTAGGAAAAAAAGGTATATTATCCTAGTTGACTAAGACTCGAAAAGAGTGGTCCGTGTAAAAGTTAGTGAAATTCTGGCATAGTCAGAATTTAGATGTTCTACTCCAAGTCATGACATCTGATCCAACATTGTCACTAATACAACAAGACAATTATACAATTTAAACCCTGTACTAATATACACATGTACACATATGTCACGACATCTGCTTCTATGTCACCCTAGAATGGAGGAACACCTAGTTCTGTGCATCTGGTAGAAAGACTCAGTAGAGAGCAACCATAGCTCTAACTTTTGTTATTTTCCTACACAGTTATCAGCAAGATGTCTCAATAGTGATTTGGACATCATCTGTTACATTAATCCAGTTTGCTGGCCTTGTACGTGTATTTCCTAAAATAAAGGTTGAACAAGTTAATCTAATTTCCACTTATTAGGGTGCTAACAAATAAGCTATTTGTTAGGTTCATTACATGTAGTTCAGTTGTTAGTTTCCTGGATTTGAGCCTGAGAAAATTACTGAAACAGAAAAACTAATCATCCTACAATTCAGCACATGTTGTCAGGAATGAATGTTACAACATTCAGTTTGACAACGAGACATAAACCTCATACTGATTCAGTTATGTCCCTGAAAACCAACTGTGCTAAATTTGTTGTACTGCAATAGACTAACCAGTCTCTACTTCAGTATCAGCATACATGACTAACTGTCAAGACATCCAGTTTGACAGTTTCACAATGATCCTTTGCCCAGGTCTGTTATCCTCTTGATACCCAGACTGAAATAAATACTGAACTGAAACAGACAAACCAACCTGCCTATTATTCAGTATATGTTGATAATGACGAATGTCAAAACATTCTGATTGACATTCAAACAGAAGGCTATGTATCAGGTCTGTTCTTATCTGGATAAGCAGACTGAAATACAAGCTGAGTTATGGCAGACAAGATTATAACATGCAGAAGGTAAACCAACACAGGAAATTGTTAACCCAGTTCGGTGCAACATCACCTACTCTGGGGGCATACCAAGCCAGGAAGAAGATCCACTATCAACAGTATTAATTCAGAGTTAAACTCCCCCATTTACAACTCTTCACTTAATCCCTACCCAATGCAATCTATACCTAGGAACTCCTAGATAGAAACCTCCAGTTTCCATTCCTATCACTACAAATACAATGTAATGTTAAACAACTTGAACTTGCTTCACAGCTTCATTCAAGAACAGACAACTCTTACCTACAGGCTTTGAGTTACAAATACTCTCAGCTTTGAACACTAAGAAACACATGGTAACCTTCCCACAGGTTGGGAGGTTTACCTCACACACACCCCTAATTTTTCATTCTAAGAGGCTTACAAAGACTAGGTTACAGTTTGCTATTTATAACCTAATCACCCAACTGGATTTGGGCCTTCAGAAATCGCAGCAAACTTCTTCTTTGCTGTTACAAAGCCAGTAGAAAATTTATGCTACAAATAAGGTCTTCAATCCTAAAATCTCTCCATATATATCTCCATATTTGGAGCCTATATATATTCTGATTGAGTCTTTAAGACCTCCACATGGGAGTTAGGATATTCACCAAATATCCTCACTAATCCCAGAATATATACTGAATTAATTAATTCAATTTTCTACACATGTACGATGTCACAGACATGATGTCGTGACATCGTACATGACATGTTGGTCCAGATGTTGAACTTCTTCAACCCAACATATTAAAACAACAGAGATGATTACATTATTTGTTTTACAAAATTAGTGTCAATCCTAAGGTATTAACAATCTCCCCCTTTGGCAAATTTTAGCTAAAACAAATAAACATTACACTGGACAATACATCCCAATATGGGTATGCTCTTCATCTCTGTCATTGTCTCCACCACCACAAACACCAGAGTTGGTGTACATGAGGAAGTAGAGGTACAAGAATCAATTGCATCAGAACCCTTCCCCTCAATGGTAGAGCTTCCTGAAGAATATGTAATGTTGAGTACATAGGTAGTGTAACTCAGATCACAAGACACAACTGTCCTCTTAACTCAGATCACAAGACACAAGTGATATGCCCAGTTAGTGACTTCTGTGCCTGAAGCCAACTTCTGCTTGCTACCACATTTTACTTGCTTCTGGTACATTCTCAGGACTATATTTCTCTCCCCCTTTTTAGCTAAACATTTGTAAATGAGCCCCTCGCAAAACCAGACCCAGGCGCAGTTTGCCCAAACCTTAACATACCCCATGGTTTAGAGGGAATGGAGTGTTTCTCTTGTGAGAAGAAGAGTGCTATTACATCCTTTAAATAGTCCAGCCCGTGCTTAGGAATTAACGGTAGGAATAAATGCTTGGTCAAGATTCATTAATATTTGCTGAGAAACAGTCAGAGAATCACCAACAAAATCTCAGACTATCTTTGAATACCTTTTATAGCTCTTGATTGTTTCTTTTCCAAAACAACAGTTCCAGTGCATGGAGACTATTCTCTATATGCAGTCAGACACGTTGCACACGATGTCTTAACATTCAACGTGGCTTTTACCTGCATTCTTCAAGTATTCTTCCTATCAACATTTCCTGAGACCACTTTCGTACCTCCAGTAGCAACTTGACATCTGGCACCAATAAAGCCAAAATCACAAACACCAGTAGATGGTTACTCCCCCTGTACCACACAACTGTAACAATCACACTACATCCATATTTCCTCATGACTTTAAGATTCAGAAGGAAATAACAGCATTGTCCAAGGTAATGTCATGACATCCGGTCAGACATTCTTCTGCTCACTCAGCCTTGACACACACCACATCATCCCAATAACTAACACGGTGCCATACCTTGTTATCTGAGAACTCATAGACCATAAGCTTGATGATTACTTGCAGCGCAAAGGCAGAACTCCCCCTGTCATGAACAACCAACTCTCCTCTTGAACTTGGAGATCACACATGAACATATCCAACACCCCACAGTTGGACCTGCACATACTTCCTGATTCAAAGAGAACCCAGACCACTTGATGAATGGAAAACATAAGACGCATCTTCATGTCTTCAAGAGCACACCCTCTGTTCAACCCTCTTAGCTGAACACATCCACACTCTGTGTCAATCTCTCTTCTAACCAGAACAGAGAACCACTTCACAAGATGTTCTAACATGAGTTAGGACATCCTTCACAACATAACTCCATCTGATACTCTTCAGATATCACTGAGTTATTGGCTTGATCCACAAGAGCCCGGACAGAACTTGGGACATATACATTCTCATCCCATTACAAGAGATAATCTTCCATAGATAGCTCAGAACTCCTACCACAAGCTCCAAGAGATGAATAGAAAACACCTCATTTTATCTTCAACTTAGTAATTTGTCTCAGACTTTCCTCAAGAATAATCAGCTGCCATATGTTGATTATCTTGATTCTTCGAACTCACTTCTGAGATAGACCAAATGCCACTGGTTGAATACCTCCTTCATGAATCCTCATATGAAAAAGTCAAATGCCACTTTTTGACCTCTCCAAGTTTATCAGACTTCTCCCAAAGATATGCTGACCTTCCAAGTGAGACTTGAACTTCAAGCTACATGTTAAACAAAACTTAGATTCTCTAAGACATGAACATGTAACATCTTCTCCATCCAGCAACTCCAAAGAACTGCAATGAGAACGACCTTTTTGAAGTACCCAATCTACAGCTCTGTAGACCCTTCTATCTTAAGTTGATGTGCCACTTCACCAACTAAGATTCTGATGTTGAACCAAATGTCATAACATTGTGTTTTAACATTTAGCTGTTGAATTCAGCTCCTTCGTCTGCCACTTGAAAGAACTTCCTCCCTACACAGAACAAGAGTTCAATGCTCTCATAGACTTGATTGTGGAACCAAGTTTGAGTAAACAACCTCCATCCTGCAGGTTTGCAGTTAAGTCATCCAAGCTCACACCCTGATGAATCCCTGCTTCTTTACCAAAGACATCAGACACTCTGATGCATGAGTCTTCAGAAGGACCAGTTAGAGACTAACCCTTCAGTTATACCAAGGATTCCACTTCCTAAAGCAAAGTTGTTTCCATGATGTTAAGAATGTTGCCACTTGTTCTTAACTCCACAGTGTGCATTAGCCAATGCACTTCCTTACCTAGATCAGAAATAAACTGATCCAAGTAACCACCATCAAGACTATGATGTCTTCTTCTTCTTGTACACCCCAAGGCTGAACATGTTTCTTGCCAAGAAACCTTTTCAGAGATCATATGATCTTGCTGCCACCAAAGAGATAGATCATAAACCAATGTACTATCCTTCTTGTGATTCTGCACAGAATCTTGAAGATGAGATGTTCCAACATCTTTAAGAACATCAGTTATCTGGAGCTCCAAGGATAATCAATTAAATACTTGTACTTGGCACAAGTAGACATGGATCTTAAATCCTTTCCCAATTATCCTTTCAGATACTTCCACCATAAGAATACTTTGGAAATACTCTTCTTGTGTCATCATCATCTGCTTGCGAGCACCTCAACAGTCTTGAGAATCTTTCCAGATTAGATTCACCCTTAGGAATGAGAGAGATGAATCCTTCCTTGCATATGTGTCACACAACAGCCAGAACCCATGTGACACAGGTCAACAGCCAACCAGACCCTAGGCAGACCAAACGTGAGGAGGTTAATCAAAGCTCCCCCTCAAATTAACAAGCATGGAAACTCCACACCAATATCCATGCATTGTACACAAATGTCTCAACATGACATACACCATCCCTACCAGTGGCACTAACTCTATGATTTATACCTATACATACTCCAATCACACCAATCAGACTCCAGCTGACCATAAGTACTAGGAAAAAAACAACACCAGTCAATAGTAGATATGCATTGCCAGAGCATACAACCTCAACCAGCCTCTGAATCTTCATATTCTCACTCCTTGAAAGAACTGCCACTTCTGAGCGTGGTGTTTGAATAACAAGATTCATGGTTCCAATCCTCTTAAATGAAATAGCAATCAGGTTACCCCATTATTGACTTCTAACATCCAGAGGACTTGTCTTCCCACACAACATAGTACTCCAGAGAACAGCTATCCAGCACTGATCAATCTACAGGAATAGGACAAACAGCAGGCAATTGCACAATGTCACTTCTCCACCAGCTCCACTTCTAGAGATCAGACTTCTAAAAGTGACCTTCTTGAGCACACACACAGTTGACCCTACCCTTGTCAACTTAGCATACACAGATGTCTCCTCTTCCAGGTCAGGAGTAGGTTCCAAACAAAAATATCCCTTTGTTTGACACCTAAAACATCTGCTCTTCAACCAGTAGCTGCATACTTGTTGAACAACATGTTCTAACATCACATCAAACATTAGTTCCACCTCCTTGGAGCAAACCCTCCTTGAAAATCTTCCAGGTCTTCATATACACTACCCAAGAGAGTAAAAGAATCAGTGATCAGGTGATTCTTACCATCCTGAAGTGAGAAACATCATGATGGGTGGACTTGAGGAGACTCAAGTATCTTTGACATCTTCAGTAGGTTATGATGAAATCTTGAATACAGCAGCCTTTCATCCACATGAGGGGAAACTACATCAGAGTTTGAGTTTTGCTAGGTATTATACAGCGGAAATCATAATACAACTCAACCTATGAACACACACTTCACCAGATCAGCCTCCAAGAACCTACCAAGTTTGAATATGATTCAAAACTAGCACAGTTGTCCCACACAAAGGCCAATTGCCAATCTCCAGAGGCAGGTGCACACAGTTCCTGTCATGAATAGTCCATCCACCTACTTCAAGGGACCATTCAGGGAAATCAAAGTACCTTCTACAGGTTCCAACATCAGTACTAACATAACTCCTTGCAAGATACCAGAAAGTATCACCCATGAATCTCATCCAGAAACAGAACAGGATGCCTGCTCTGATACCATTTGAAATTCTGGCATAGTCAGAATTCAGATGTTCTACTCCAAGTCATGACATCTGATCCAACATTGTCACTAATACAGCAAGACAGTTATACAATTTAAACCTTGTACTAATATACACATGTACACAGATGTCACGACATCTGCTTCTATGTCACCCTAGAATGGAGGAACACCTAGTTTTGTGCATCTAGTAGAAAGACTTAGTAGAGAGCAACCATAGCTCTAACTTTTGTTATTTTCCTACACAGTTATCAGCAAGATGTCTCAATAGTGATTTGGACATCATCTGTTACATTAATCCAGTTTGCTGGCCTTGTACGTATATTTCCTAAAATAAAGGTTGAACAAGTTAATCTAATTTCCACTTATTAGGGTGCTAACAAATAGGCTATTTGTTAGGTTCATTACATGTAGTTCAGTTGTTAGTTTCCTGGATTTTAGCCTGAGAAAATTACTGAAACAGAAAAACTAATCATCCTACAATTCAGCACATGTTGTCAGGAATGAATGTTACAACATTCAGTTTGACAACGAGACATAAACCTCATACTGATTCAGTTATGTCCCTGAAAACCGACTGTGCTAAATTTGTTGTACTGCAATAGACTAACCAGTCTCTACTTCAGTATCAGCATACATGACTAACTGTCAAGACATCCAGTTTGACAGTTTCACAATGATCCTTTGCCCAGGTCTGTTATCCTCTTGATACCCAGACTGAAATAAATACTGAACTGAAACAGACAAACCAACCTGCCTATTATTCAGTATATGTTGATAATGACGAATGTCAAAACATTCTGATTGACATTCAAACAGAAGGCTATGTATCAGGTCTGTTCTTATCTTGATAAGCAGACTGAAATACAAGCTGAGTTATGGCAGACAGGATTATAACATGCAGAAGGTAAACCAACACAGGAAATTGTTAACCCAGTTCGGTGCAACATCACCTACTCTGGGGGCATACCAAGCCAGGAAGAAGATCCACTATCAACATTATTAATTCAGAGTTAAACTCCCCCGTTTACAACTCTTCACTTAATCCCTACCCAATGCAATCTATACCTCGGAACTCCTAGATAGAAACCTCCAGTTTCCATTCCTATCACTACAAATACAATATAATGTTAAACAACTTGAACTTGCTTCACAGCTTCATTCAAGAACAGACAACTCTTACCTACAGGCTTTGAGTTACAAATACTCTCAGCTTTGAACACTGAGAAACACATGGTAACCTTCCCAAAGGTTGGGAGGTTTACCTCACACACATCCCTAATTTTTCATTCTAAGAGGCTTACAAAGACTAGGTTACAATTTGCTATTTATAACCTAATCACCCAACTGGATTTGGGCCTTCAGAAATCGCAGCAAACTTCTTCTTTGCTGTTACAAAGCCAGCAGAAAATTTCTGCTATAAATAAGGTCTTCAATCCTAAAATCTCTCCATATATATCTCCATATTTGGAGCCTGTATATATTCTGATTGAGTCTTTAAGACCTCCACATGGGAGTTAGGATATTCACCAAATATCCTCACTAATCCCAGAATATATACTGAATTAATTAATTCAGTTTTCTACACATGTACGATGTCACAGACATGATGTCGTGACATCGTACATGACATGTTGGTCCAGATGTTGAACTTCTTCAACCCAACATATTAAAACAACAGAGATGATTACATTATTTGTTTTACAAAGTTAATGTCAATCCTAAGGTATTAACAGTTAGGGATATTTCAAAGGCATATGACTGCAACACTCAAGTCTGCACTATAACAGGAATGCAGACGGAAGCAATTAATTCAGATATCCTCTTCAGAAGAAAAGTATTGTGACATCAAAGACCTAGGGATGGTATTATGTGTTGGGTTCAATAGGAACATGAATAATTTATAAGTGCAAATTTTGACTATTTTTGCACATAAAAACTTGGCATTTTCAGCTCTAATTTGCGATTTCAATAATTAATTTCCCCGATTTTTTATAGAATATTATATATTTTGAATTTGGCTTTGGTATCCTTGATGTGTATGTTAAGTGTGTAGGAAACCAAATAATAAAGGCACAAAACCAAGAATTTAGGAGCAAATCCATTTGTTGAAAATAAAGCTTGCTCGCCGGGCGAGCTCTGGTGAATAAGAAGCGAGGCCAAATAAATGAAATCCAGCGGCAAATCTGAGTCATGGTCTCCGAGCGAGGATCTGATATTTTGAGTTTGTTGTGTGAGACCTTGCTCGTCAAGCGAATGTAGATATTTTCCAGTGATGGTTTGATGCATTAGTGAGGGACAAATGGGTAAATAAAGTGATTTTTGTCGAGCGAGACCCTACTCGCCGGGCGAGACAGTAAAATCCCAATTTTGTATAAATATGACCAAATAATATTTTTAGGTTATGATTTTTGGGAAATTTTTACCCTAATTCCATCACCGCCATTTTTGTAGTTAGGAAGACTTAGAGTAGCTTAGAAACAACATTAGGGAGTGCTTCTTGAAGATTCGGAGTTGGATTTGCCTCTATCATTAGGAAATCATGGTGGATGTTTGTTCTTCTTCATTCTTCTCCTTGTAATCTCTTTCTTGTTGAGATTGTGTGTAAGTTCACTTTTATAGTATGTATTTTTATTACTCATGGCGTTATGTATAATCTATTTATAAATCTATATTGATGTTATCCTTGTTTACTTGTTTATCTATTGATTTGAACCATTATTGAGAATATTATTCAAATATGGATCTAGGATAATCATCTGTTAGATGCTAAACTCTAGACATAGATTTAGATTTAACGTTCGCGTGAGTATCGAATCCTAATGCTCCATATTGTTTGAGAGGGTGAGAGATTATCGATTAAACAATACGGTAGAACTCTCGGCAGAAGTTTAGACATGAACTCTGTTGTGAGTGATACATGATGATATTGATGAATGTTTATGATTATGCATAAATGCTTGGTAAATTACATGTTCGTATGATGGATGAAATCCAATCCTGAAAAGCTCTAATTTCTCTCTGAAGCTTTATTCATTTATTCATTCGTTTATATAGCTTAGTTTTAAATTAAAACCTTATAAGCCCAAGCTTAAAATCATAGAGACGGTTGAACGACATCGATATCACATTAATCCTTGTGGAGACGGTAAAAATCAAAATACTTACTTTTTCTTGTTGCTTTACTCTTTCAAGAGAATGGCGTCATTGTCGGGAATTGGCGTTTAGATATTGAAAGCATCACAATGGTTTCTATTTTTTAAGCTTTGCACATTTGTGTATAGTATATATATACTTGTATATAAACTCTTCTATATTTTATAGATACTTGCTTTGTACATGTTTTGTTTAATTTGTTCAAGTAGATAGTTTTAGAAATTTTTGTGTTTGTTCTCAAAGTTTGTTTTTGAATGGCTTGAAAGAGCATTGAGTAATTATTCTAAGTTTGAATGTTTCAACTTGAAATTGTATGGTAATGATATGAGCTGAAAATTTGATACATTGTCAAGGTACGTGTTTAATACTTTCTAGAACATAGCATGAATATGAAACTTAGGCTTTATACAAATATCATGCCATTCATTCTTTTACAATACATATTCATATTTGAATCACTTTAAATCATAACCAAAGGTGAGGAAACTTCCATTGTTTACTATATGCACCAGATACCAACAATCATTGTTTTAACTCTGTATTATTATGTTTAGTCTTTCATTTGTGTTTAATTCTATGAAAGCATGAAAGTGATCAAGGCATTTTGTTTGATTTTGAGCACAACCACTTGACCAAAAAACTAGCCTACCTTGTGAGTGAGTGAGAATTTGCTTACCCCCTTTGAGTCTTGTGTCAGGATCCATTTTGATATTAACTTTTGGAACTTGTACGTAACTAATTAGTTTATTATTGATTTTAGATTGAATTTTGAACTTTTTTATTGAACCCTCATCCATGAATTATGGTTTGAATTATTTTTCATGCCTTAGAAATTTTGGGAGCATTCACATTATAATATTTGGTTGTATTCAAGTTGTGGAGAAAAGGTTGGTTGCTAAGAGGTTGAGAAAGAACAAGAAAATTTTGAAAAAAAGAAAGAAAGGAAAAGTGAAAAAGAAAATGCCTTGAAAAAGAAATAAAAAATAGCGAAAAGGTTTTGTGTTAATAAGTTGTGTGAAAAGGTATAATATTTGAGCAATAAGAGAAAAGTGAATGAAATTTATGAATGCTCGAGATTGTGAGAAATGATCACTCTCATTTGATTAGGAAAGTTTCTATTTCAATTGCCTTTAGAAATAACCTTTCTTTGTTACCCAAGCCATATTACAACCCTGGAAGTCCTTGGGATTTGTGTTTTATACTTTCAATATGAGTTTTTTTAGATGAATGCATAATTTGATATAGATGTTAGCAAGATTGTTGGGTGTGAGTCAAGTCTCTCATGTTTGTTCTTCATCTATCGATGAAGTTGTGTGTTAGGCGTGATTCATTTTTTATTTGTGTTGCATTATAATTTTGACATGTGTTTTGTGCTTAGAATTCGTTTCATGATCATGGTGTCATTGTAGTATAGTGGTAAGCATTACTTTGCTTTGACTTTTGAAATTTGAACCATACATTTGGTTTCGTTTCTAAAAACTTGTTGATCGTGATTTTTTGGTAGTTTCTCTTATTTCTTTAGGTTTGATTAACCATTGTTTGAGGACAAACAAAGTTTTAACTTGGGGAGAGTTTAATAAGTGCAAAATTTGACTATTTTTGTACATAAAAACTTGGCATTTTTCATCTCTAATTTGTGATTTCAATAATTAATTTCCCCATTTTTTATAGAATGTTATATATTTTGAATTTGGCTTTGGTATCCTTGATGTATATGCTAAGTGTGCAGGAAACCAAATGATAAAGGCACAAAACCAAGAAGTTATGAGCAAAGCCATTTGATGAAAATAAAGCTTGCACGTCGGGCGAGCATTGGCGAAGAAGAAACAGGCTCGCCCAGCGAGAGTTGGCGAGCAGAAAGCTTCCTCATCGGGCGAGCTCTGGCGAACAAGAAGAGAGGACAAATAAATTAAATCCAGAGGCAAAACTGAGTCATGGTCGTCGAGAAAGGATATGAGATTTTGAGCTCACCGAGCGAGACCTTGATCATTAGACGAATGTAGATATTTTTCAATCACGGTTTGATGCATTCCTGAGGGACAGATGAGCACTAAAGTAATTTTCTCCAGGCGAGACCCTGCTCAACGGGCAAGACAGTAAAATCTCAATTTTGTATAAATAGGACCAAATCATATTTTTAGGTTATGGCTTTTGGGAAATTTTTACCCCAATTCCATCACAACCATTTTTGTAGTTAGAAAGAGTTAGAAAGAGTTAGAGTAGCTTAGAAACAACATTAGAGAGTGCTTCTTGAAGATCCGGAGTTGTATTTGTCTCTATTGTTGGGAAATCGCAGTGGATGTTTATTCTTCTTCATTTTTCTCCTTATGATCTCTTTCTTTTTGGGATTGTATGTAAGCTCACTTAAATAGTATGTATTTTTATTAATCATGGCATTATGTATAATCTATTCATGAATCTATTTTGATGTTATCGTTGTTTACTTGTTTATCTATTGATTTGAACCGTTATTGAGAAATACTCTTTGAATCTAGATCTAGGATAATCATCTGTTATACGCTAAACTCTAGACATGGATTTAGATTTAACATTCGCGTGAGTATTGAATCTTAATGCTCCGTATTGTTTAATAGGCTGAGAGATCGTCGATTAAACAATACGGTAGAACTCTCGGCGGAAGTTCAGACATGACCTATGTTGTGACCAATACATGATGATATTGATGAATGTTTAGGCTTGTTCATAACTGTTTGGTAAATTACATGTTCGTATGGTGGATGAAATTCAATCCTGTAAAGCTATCATTTCTCTCTGGAGCTTTACTTATTTATTCATTCGTTTACATAACTTAGTTTTAAATTTAAACCTTATAAACCCAAGCTTAAAATCGTAGAGACCTTTGAACGACATCGATATCGCATTAATCCTTGTGGAGACGATAAAAATCAAAATACTTAATTTTGCTTGCTGTTTTACCGCTTAAACAATAATCTATTTCATTGCCATTTTTTCCTTTATCAGTTTTCAATAATCTCCTCTTACAGGGATTATTTCCTTATGTAATATCACCCATTTATGGGTCAAATTCTCAATAAATAAAGTTTGTTTTTTGAACCTTATTCTTTGTCTTTCATACTTTCTGCTTGAGTACAAAATGTTAATTTTTTTTAATAATGCATTGTAACACGGGTATAATAAAAAGCTTTAAAAAACATGTTGTATTTTATCTCGAAACATCAAAGGGGCCATAGTCTTCCAGCACTACATCCCAAGCAAGACACAAAGGCTCAAATCAATAGTTACAATTAACCAACACAAAATTTTCTTCCCTTCAAGTCATATAACACATTCCTAGATATCAACAGCATCATGACCCGTCCCATGGACATATCAGAGTCCTGAAAGGTCGGAGAGTCGAAATGTTATAGAAACATTAATTTCATACATTCATCATACATATCATAAAAGAGGCATCAGCCCAAATAATGCATCATGCATATGTAACATAATCAAAGGATAGGCGACCACTCCTAGAAGTCCAATCCTCAGTTATACACGTACAATTCTTCAAGTAGGAAGGCTTATTGGCCTTCCTTAGTAAGTAACACTTCTACAAGCGCCTTTTCAATAAAGTATTACCCTAGTAAGCTTACTCACCATGAGTCTTCAAAAGAATTTATCTAGTAGTCGGTCATCTTGAATGGCCGTTATTAACCATATGAGCAGGTTTTCACCTCTCACATCCCCAGCTTAGAAACCTATTCCTCATACAGGATAAGTTCCATCAAATACTAGGGTCTCCTCAAGGGTTCCATCAGAGGGTTTCATCTAAGGAGTTTTGTCAAAGGGGTTGCACCAAGGTTTCACCAAGAATTATTGTCAAAGGGTTCTAACAGGGTTCCATTAAGAGTATTATATCAGGGTTCCACTGGGGTTCTATCGAGAGAGTTTATTTAGGGCTTCACCAGGGTCTCACCAGGGTTCTATCGAGAGATTTTATCCATGGTTCCACCAGGGTTCCATTAAGGTTTCATCCGGGTTCAACCAGGGTTCTATCGAGAGAGTTTATCCAGGGTTCCATCATGGTTTCATTAGCAACGACCAGAGGATCGTCAGAGTCCTACCTAGATTCCATCAAGTATGATCGGAGGATCATTGGAATCATACACGAGTTTCACCAAGAAGGGTTGAAACCCATCAAGTATTTAGGGTTCCATCAAAATGTTTCACCGTGATCAAAATTAGGGTCCATCTCTATATTTAATCATCTTCCGCCGTAAGAGGATGAAGACTTATAGTCATCATCATCTCAGTTTAAAGTTGATTAAATAGGGGCAGTTGTCGTACCCAAAAGTTTGACCACTCACAATCCGACTAGTTTATGATACAGAGTATTTGTCAGGGTCCCATTTATATGTCATCTAGTTAACTCCCATGATCTAAAAAAATGTCAAATGAGGATCATTTTGACCTTCCTATCCTCTTTTAAAATTTACATAATTCATTGATATTTTTGACTTTTCATTGGTCTTGCTATTTAATTGGGTTAATTAGAATATATTTAAAAAGGGGTCATTTGGTTATTATTATTTTTTATTATTTTTTATTATTAGCTTGTTAAAAATAGTTTAAATAATAATTAATTATTATTATCTATAAATAAAAATAGATTATTAAGTAAGAGATCTTTATCAAGCTAATTAATCATTGAAGTGTTTATTTTTCTTTAGAATTATTAATATTTATGTTATTTTAGTTTTTTTATTAATATTATTATTAAGTTTATAATCATACCTTTAATGGTCAACTTATTACCTTTATTTTTTATTAATTATACATTATCAGCAAGTTTATTTTTGAACCTGGTCAAACAAAGCGACCAAGTCACTCAAGTCCAAAATCAAAATCCCACAAACCCAAAACATCCTAAAAATACATCTGGAAATAGATCAAAACATTAAACTACGAAATTCAATCAAAAATTTCTAAAATCATATTACAGATACATTGAACAAATGGGAATTACATAAAAATTGGACCAAATACATGAAATCCAAAACCGTTACATTTGCAATACATCAGAAATCCTAAACTAAACTCAATCAAATCAAATCCTACAATTATTAAAATACATTCAAAATTAAAGTCCTAAACCTAAAATCTAATCTATATAAACCTAAGATTGATTTTGAATCTAGGAGAAAAAACCCTAAATTGATCGTTGTTGAATCCAAACTCTTCCACTAAAGCTCTTGCAATCTGATACTTAGGGTTTCGCATTGAAATTTTCATACCCCAAATTTTGACCACAATTTCTTCCCATTTTTTAATAACTTATAACTTGGGTCACTAACATGTCCAGAGTCCCATACCAGTCATATGATATCCCCGAAGACTTTAAAAAAATCAAAGGGGGGTCATTCTGACTTTTTAGGAGTTTGATTCTATCTTAAGGTTTTATTTTCTATTTTTTAGGTATCATTTAACTTCTAGTATAATACATATAGTCATACAATTTAATTAAATTAATTAGGAAGTTATGCTTATAAATGATTGATTATTAATTTTCCAGAAAAAATAACTTTTTCTTTTGGGAAAAGGCAATAAAAAAAGGGTTAATATTTTAATTAGTTATTTAGGTAAATCATTATATTTAGGTCTTTATTATTTAATTTTTAATTAATATTATCAACATTTTAGATTAAATTGTTATTAAGTATTTAGATGTTATTATATGTTGTTTAGTGTTTTAAATAGGTTGGTATTAGGGTATCATGGTTATTACTATTATATTATCGGGAATTATTGGTATAGAATATTATGAGGTTATTATTTAATTTTAGGTCATTACAATTTAATGATTCGTTAATTAGAGTGATTAGTGTTTTATAGGCTTTATTATCATTAATACTATTGCTATTTGAGGATATTATAAGCATATTTTGGTGATGTTTTTTAACACGAATTAAATGGCTAGTAAGTCAGGTTATGGCTATTATCAATTAGTCAAATTATTAATTTAATCATATTTTTCTAAGGGATGGACCTGGTCAAACATTGTGACCATCTCAATTCCCAATCCACAAACCCTAATAAGTGTAGAGTCAAAAACAAAAATATAAAAAAATATTGAAGAAGCAAATTAATCAAATCTTTCCATTTACATTTAGATACATCAAAAGCAGTAATTTATAAGGGAATCCGGATGAAACGTATTACAAGTCAAAAACCCTAATTCTATTTCTGAATCAAATCGGATTAAATAAGATCACAATTAGACTAAAACTTCTTAAAAATAAAAATCTAAATAATTACTGAAACCCAAAAATCTAACCTATAAATAACCTATGACTAATTCAGAAAAGTGGAGCTAAAAAACCTAAGTAATTTCCATTGCAATCCCTGGCCAAATACTCAAAGCTATGATTCATAAGTGTTTAGGGTTTCACATTGAAACCCTAACTCACTCGAGCTCATATCTAAACACCATTTTCTAAAGTACCTCGCAGTCAAAGAAAAAAAACAAGGAGGAGTCAAAACGAGAAAGAAATAAAAAAAGGAAGGAGAGAGAAGAGTCAAAGGAAGTTTTACCTTTAGCTGGCATGGGGAAGCAACGTTCCCGTAGGTTGGTCCTTCTACAACTTGAATCACTGATTTTTGTTTGATTTTAAGCCTGTTGGTATGCTTGTTTGTTGTTGATTGATGTTACTCTTCGTAAATTAGGGTAGAAGGGTTAGGGTTATCAAAAGAGAGTGGGGTTCGGGTCTCATAGGTTTGTTCGGATTTAAGGGTTTGAATGGTGGACTGAGACTCGGGGAGGGTCGATCTATGGATCGGTCAAAGTTTTGGTTAGGTTTAAGTAGGTTAGGAATGAATTTGGGTTAGATCGGGATTAGGGTTAAGAGGTAGAAGATGAGTCTTCATCTTCTTCAAGATAGGGTTCATCATTTGGGTAGGGTTCAAGGTAATTTAGGGTTAGGGTTCATTTGAACCCAATTAGGGTTCATGCCTTGGGGTATGGTTTGTAGGGTTGGGTTTAGGGTTCATAAGGTTGAAGGGTTTCTGGGTATGTGGGATGAACGTTTGAAGTTTTCGGTTGAACTTCAATCAAAAACTGGAAATGGGGGTGGTTTTGGTAAGGGTGGGGGAAGAATGAGAGTGGTCAGAGGTTGTTTATATGGTGGTCAAAAGAGAGAGTGGAGAGAAAAGTGGAAAGAGAGCGGGGATTAAGAGAGAGAGAGAGTGAAAAGAAAAAATGAGAAAACTCTAAAGAGAAACGAGTTATATACTCCCTCCAAACTGGTCCATCTCATGCCTGCATGGCCAATTTCCAACCAATTATTTTGTTGACTCAAGTCATTCAGCCTACCCTCTTGCACATGGTACTCCCTTCGTTGACTCTCAATCATAAGTGTCCATTCCCCATACTTTGACTAGTCATGTGGATCAAAGGTTTGGATTAGACGAAATCAGATCTGTCTGATCTTGAACAAGAGGATCAGAGAGAGTCAACCATTGACTCTCTCCCTCTGTAGAGCCTTCTCATGCGTGGGCCTCGGAGATTTTAAGCTCTCTCTTCCATTGTTGTTCACACCCTCAGCATTGGCCCATTTATTTATTCATTTAGAGAATACACCCCCCATGTTTTTTTATTATTTTTATTTAATTAATTACTTAATTAACTATTAATTAGGATTTATCTATTTAATACTTAGGATTAATTCAATTAAAATAATAATTAGGTTTTTTTATTATTTATTTGTTCATGATAATTTATTTATTTTATTTAATTGATTAATAAATTATAATAGCAATATTTTAATTAATTAGGGTTATATCATTATTAAGGTTAATTAAATCATAAATTATGGGATAGAATCAGGGTTAATTCTTAGGGTTTTAAGGGATATTCAAATAGGACAAAATAGGGATCGGGAATATATCTTATGACATCCAGTTTAATTCATTGGTGTTACCTTTAATTTCATTTTTGTATTATATTATCATATCATATTTAATATATTGTTATTAATAAAATTAAATGATATTTTCAAAATAAAAGAGGGATAAAAGCATGAGATACAATTTGGAATAAAACTAAGGGGTTATCAAAGGTTAAATTGCAATTTAAACCAGGGTGAAGGGGTTATTTCTAATACATAATTATGACTCTTAATTTATTTTCTTAAATAAATGAAAACAATTATTTTGCAAGGGATAAAGGGAAAAAATCAACTCAAACTCACTTCAAATCATAAGACCTCTACCCTGGCGTATTGAGGCATTTTTAATATCAAATACTTCTCTGCCCCTGATACGTGAGAATTTTTCAAGGGATAAAAACAACCAACCCACCAACATTTTCAAGAAGAACTACAGTACTCTGATCCCTCGCCTAATGCGAAGGTACGTAGGCATAGAGTTGCAAACTCAAGCGAGTGCAGTCATAAAAAACACTTTTTTGGGTCTCTCCTCCATTTAAGTAAAAATACATTTCGTAAATAAATAAATAATTGAATAATCAACTAGGAAATAAGCAAATACATTAGGAACACATGCTAACCCTAGAATTGTAGGAGGATCCTATTTAGTACAATGGAGGTAAGGGGTGCCTATTACCTTCCCCTTATTTAAGCGACTCCCGAACCTAGCCTCTCACCTTTAACTATTAGGTTTTATCATTATTTCCATGTTCCTTATGAACGAATAAAGGATGGTAGCGACTCTGTCATTTTTCCAGCCGCAACAGCTGGCGACTCTGCTGGGGACTTCTTATACTTCCCTAAAGAGAGTCAATCCTAACCTCTGATTTTAGGGTTTTATGTGCTTCCTTGGTTTGCTTGCTTTTATTTATTTGTTTGCTTTACTGCTTCTCATTTTTTTATTTTATTTTATATTTTATGCTCCTTATTATTCTCTTATATTAAACTGTCATATCATTGGTTAGGATTGATACTATGTGAGAAGCTAAAACCCAGGCTTAAGAGAAAAAACAATAAGCTTAAGTAAGGGGTCGTCCTATCTTGGCCACTGGGGTCCTCATCCTGTGGGGTCTTTTATGACGATTCCGCCCAGAGTAGATCAATTCAAAAGATTTGTCATAAGAAGGTTAGCACTTCTTCATGATGGAACTTTGAATTTGGTCCATGACTATAGAGACCTCTTCTAGAACACCCTCAAATCAGAGTGACCTTATGTTATCAACTCGCGAGGGTTGTTACTAAGGTCCCTCCTAGATGAGACTTATCCCGAAGGATTACTGTAGGAATACTTGATCCTTCTCATGGTAAAACAAGGGTATAATCCATGACTCTATGGCTATTATCTTACCCAAAGCTTTATATCCTACAAGTGAGGGGATTAGATAGTCTAAACCTAGATATGACATATCATAAGGAACCTACCCTTAACTAGGTCATGCTTGCATATTAGCTTACATATTCTGAAACCCCATTTTGGTTTCCCATGCCAATCATTATCCATATGTGTAAGTAACCTTATTAAACAAGGTATCCTTATATTTGGCACTATCGTTAAACCCATATGTGGTTATATCTATTACTATCATAAACTTGTAGGGGTTTCCTTTCGCCTGTCATAATTGATGACACTGAAATTCACCGTATTTTCGACTCCGATTTCGCATGCATTTTAGTAGTTTTATTGTCATTTTGTTGTGTTATTACTATGTTTCTCTTTGTTTTCAGGTTTTTACTTGAATCGGAGCCTCGATCGAGAAAAGGAGTGAAAAAGAGCTAAAAACCCTAAAATTCAGCATTTTGTACTTGTGGCTCCCACTGTGGCTGGCGCCATAGACCCTGCCATGACGTGTCCTAGCTCAACTTCCCTCAACTGCCACGTTCCCCACTACTTCCACTAAGGCGCCTCAGATTGGCCTTGTGGTGGGTGTAACACCCTTCTAAAATACCCCAATATTTAATTAAAATAACAATATATCAATCAGAGTAATTATGCAATTAAGGGTGTCACACAATCATTTCACACCATTCACCATAATAACTGTCATGCTCTTTTATTAATTCAAAACATAAAGCATTTGCACAATACGCAGCGGATAGAAATCAAATCAATCATGCCAAACATGTAACACATTACATGTAAAGTTATTCCACAAGGTAAAACATCCCATCCCGATGTTACATCTATCAGAGCATGACCCACTAAGGAGACTACACTAGACTCCAAGCACTAGCTTCTACTCAATCACTGCTCGTTACCTGAAAAATAGTTGTAAGGGTGAGTTCCTCAATCGATATAATAAGCATTATAAAATATCATGAAATGTTAAGTAAATTAACACATTGCATCACCCTAATCCTAACACATATTCAGCAACGACAATATCAACTCATAATCATCATCATCATCATACTCAAACTCAACACAACCATAAAACACACGTATAATATTGGAATACATCCATTCATATTATACGCCATACATACATACATTATGCAATGAGACTCCATGCATGCGGTACCGACTATTCGTGAACATATAGTTCAACCTCACCGATCAAATCCAGATACGGCTACCAAGCTCACTAGTCCCACTCATTTGAGACCTAGTGACTCACTCACTAATTCCTCACCATGGGAATTAGCTACCACCCCAAGGGCTATGATATGCACGCTAATCACCTAGCATGCAAACATCAACAACAATCCATAATACTCACTCACTAATTCCTCACCATGGGAATTAGCTACCACCATAAAGGCCACAATATGCAAGCTAAATCACTTAGTCATGCAAACATCAACAATCATCCACAATGGACATGTGCTCACACTCTAAGCCATAACAGTCCATTCATAATTTCATACATGATAGATACATTCACAATATTATGCAAATCATCATACATCATCAACATATTCACCACATAATCATATCATGGCATACCACATAATCAATCACAGCATTAGCACACTCTACTAATACCTATACTACTCAAAACAACGGGAAATGATCCCTACTCTATCATACATCAGCTAAATTACATTACTCAGCTGAACAACCAAAAACTGCACCACAACAGCACAGGAAAATCACAATCCTGCCCATACGCGTACTGCCTAGTCCCATACGCGTATGGCCCAATTCTCAGCCAATCCCATATGCGTACCACCTATCTCATACGCGTATGCTACGCGTACCACCTCCCCATACGCGTACCAACAGAGACCAAACCACGTTCAAAACATCATCTTCCTCATCCATACGCGTATCGCCTAGTACCATACGCGTACCAGACCATCTCATACGCGTATTGCCTAGTGCCATACGCGTATGACCAGAAACCAGATTTCCAGATCTGCTATGGTTTTCTCTGCTACGAGATCTCCCAATTCCAACCTCTTACAATCCAATTTTACACAGTAATCGTTCGTATCATCTAACACGAATCATACCCTATTCAATTTCACCAATTCTAACATTTTCACATCTAATTCCTACGAATTCCTTTCAATCATAATCCAAATTTTTGTTCATCCAATATTTCACAAATTTCATCATGCATCATTCTAATCAGGGACAAATCAATGGTCTATCACTACCCACTACATGTTATCCCATAATACCCATTAATCGACGATAAACCCCCCTTACCTGAGTTAATCCGGCAATCCTTCAGCTTCAAGCTCTTCCTCTCTTCAACCCTTGTTCTCTTGCTCTTCTCTTTGCCCTTTTTCCACTGTTCTGTCTCTTTTTTCCTTTTCACGTGAAAATAAACCTTTTTACTAAATGGGACCTTTTCTAAATTCCAACTTTTATTCCAATAAAATAATAACCCAATAATAATAATTCAAATAATAATATTCCAATTATTTAATTAAATTAATAAATATATTATTAACTTAAATTAAATAATTATCTTGTTTTATCGGGGTGTTACAACTCTCCCCCACTAAAAGAGTTTTCGTCCTCGAAAACATACCTCAAACGAATAACTCTGGATAAGACTCCTTCATCTGACTCTCAAGTTCCCAAGTCACATTGCCACCTGCTGGTCCTCCCCAAGCTACCTTTACCAAAGCAATCTCTTTACCCCGCAACTGCTTCAACTCTCGATCCTCAATCCTCATAGGTGATGTTTCAATAGTCAGGTTATCTCTCACCTGGACATCATCCACTTGGACCACATGCGACGGATCATGAATGTACCTCCTCAACTGAGACACATGAAAAACCTCATGCAAATTCGCAAGTGACGGCGGTAAAGCGATACGATAGGCTACCTCTCCTATCCTCTCCAAAATCTGATAAGGACCAATAAATCGAGGTGTCAACTTCTTCGACTTCAAGGCTCGACCAACCCCAGTTATCGGAGTAACACGCAGAAACACATGGTCTCCCTCTTGAAACTCAAGTGACTTCCTCCTCTTGTCGTGATAACTCTTCTGACGACTCTGAGCAATCCTCATCTTCTCCTGAATCATCTTAATCTTTTCCGTAGTTTGTTGAACAATCTCCGGTCCAACCACCGCACTCTCACCGGACTCATACCAACATAACGGTGTCCGACATCTCCTACCATACAAAGCTTCAAACGGTGCTATACCAATGCTCGAATGAAAACTATTGTTGTAGGTAAACTCAATCAAAGGTAAATAACTATCCCAAGCACCTCCCTTTTCCAAAACACAAGCCCTCAAAAGATCCTCCAGTGACTGAATCGTCCTCTCAGTCTGACCATCAGTCTGTGGATGATATGCAGAACTCAATCTCAGCTTAGTTCCCAGAGCCCTCTGCAAACCTTCCCAGAACTTCGATGTAAATCTAGGATCTCTGTCCAAAACAATACTCGACGGAATACCATGCAAACTTACAATCTTCTCAATATACAACTCAGCTAATCTCTCTAACGGATAATCCATTCTGATCGGAATGAAATGAGCCGATTTCGTCAATCTATCAACAATCACCCAAATAGCTTCAAAATTCTTAATTGTCCTCGGTAAACCAGAAACAAAATCCATACTGATACTATCCCACTTCCACTCTGGAATAGCCAACGGTTGCATTAGCCCAGACGGCTTCTGATGCTCAATCTTTGACTTCTGACAAGTCAAACAAGAATAAACAAAACTCGCAATTTCTCTTTTCATTCCCGGCCACCAAAATAACTTTTTCAAATCATGATACATCTCCGTAGCCCCAGGATGAATACTCAGGCCACTACGATGTCCTTCCTCAAGAATACTCTTCTTAAGTTCGGTAACATCCGGAATACACACCCGATTACCAAATTTCAAAACACCATTCTCATCAACTCTGAATTCACCACCTTGACCTTGATTCACTAGAGTCAACTTATCAACCAAAAGCACATCAGATTTCTGACCCTCTCTAATCTCATCCAGAATACCACTCGTTAACTTCAACATTCCCAATTTAACACTATTGTGAGTACTCTCACACACCAAACTCAAGTCTCTGAACTGCTCAATTAAATCCAATTCCTTAACCATTAACATAGACATATGCAATGATTTCCGACTCAATGCATCAGCTACTACGTTTGCTTTACCCGGATGGTAATTCAAACCAAAGTCATAATCCTTCAGAAACTCTAACCATCTCCTCTGTCTCATATTCAGCTCTTTCTGATCAAACAAATACTTTAAACTTTTATGGTCACTGAAAACCTCAAATCTTGACCCGTACAAGTAATGCCTCCATAACTTCAGAACAAATACCACAGCTGCCAACTCTAAATCGTGTGTCGGATAGTTCCTCTCATGAACCTTCAGTTGTCTCGAAGCATAACCTACAACCTGCTTATTCTGCATCAAAACACCACCCAAACCCAACAATGAAGCATCACAGTAAACCTCAAATAATTCCGACGGACTTGGTAATATCAGAATAGGAGCAGTAGTTAACCTTCTCTTTAACTCTTGGAAACCTTCTTCACATCTTGAGTCCCAAACAAACGCTTGCCCCTCTCTAGTCAACATCGTCAACGGTAACGCCAACTTAGAAAATCCCTCAATGAACTTCCTATAATAACCTGCAAGTCCAAGAAAACTCCTTATCTCAGAAACTGACTTCGGAGCTTCCCACTTAGATACCGCTTCTATCTTAGAAGGATCAACAGCAACACCATCTCTTGAAATCACATGACCAAGAAAACTAACCTCTTCTAACCAAAATTCACATTTAGACAGCTTAGCAAATAACTTCTTTTCTCGTAGAACTCCTAAAACCACTCTCAAATGCTCAGCATGCTCTTCTTCAGATTTCGAATACACCAAAATATCATCAATAAACACCACAACAAATTGGTCTAGATACGGATGGAAAATCCTATTCATATACTCCATAAATATTCCAGGCGCATTAGTCACACCAAAAGGCATCACAGAATACTCATAATGTCCATACCTTGTTCTGAAAGCAGTCTTCTGAATATCCTCAGTTTTCACACGTATTTGATGATACCCAGATCTCAAATCTATTTTGCTGAACACACTCGCACCAACCAACTGATCCATCAAATCATCAATCCTCGGCAAAGGATATTGATTCTTGATCGTCACTTTATTCAGTTGCCTGTAGTCCACACACAACCTCATAGTACCTTCTTTCTTCTTAACCAATAACACTGGCGCACCCCACGGTGACACGCTCGGACGAATAAATTTCTTATCCAACAGATCTTCCAGCTGACTCTTCAATTCAGTTAACTCAACAGCAGACATACGGTACGGAGCCATCGATATCGGCCTAGTACCCGGTACCAAATCAATCGAGAACTCAACTTCACGCTCTGGCGGCAATTCATTCACTTCTTCAGGAAACACATCAGGGAAATCACACACCACGGCTAGATCGCAAATCACCAGTTTATCTTTAGCCTCCAAAGTCGCTAACAGCATAAACAACTCTGCCCCATCTGCTACTGCCTCCTTCACCTGCCTTGCAGATAGAAACAAACTCTTTCCTTCCTCAATCTCAGGAAAGGTCACCGTCTTATCAAAACAGTTGATATAAACTCGGTTAAACACCAACCAGTTCATACCCAGGATAACATCCATCTGCACTAGTGGAAGACACACGAGGTCCATTCCAAAGTCTCTACCAAAAATACTCAAAGGACAATTTAAACAAACTGAAGTAGTAGTCACTGAACCCTTCGCAGGAGTATCAATCACCATACTACCATGCATCTCAGATATCTCTAATTTAAGTTTCACAGCACAATCCAAAGATATAAAGGAATGAGTCGCACCTGTGTCAATAATAGCTACAAGAGGAAAGCCATTAATATAACACGTACCTCGGATCAAACGATCATCTGCAAAAGTCTCAGAACCCGATAAAGCAAAGACCTTGCCTCCCGACTGGTTCTCTCTCTTCGGCTTAGGACACTGTGGACTGATATGACCCACCTCTCCACAGTTGAAACAAGTCACAGTCTTCAACCGGCAATCTGCAGCCAAGTGACCACCTTTTCCACACTTGTAACACTTCTTCTCAGTACTAGTACACTCATGGATACGATGTCCAGCCTGACCACATCTGAAACACTTAGCAGGGGCACTGGAGTCTCCCCCACTAGGTCTCCTCATCCCACTCTGTCTTTGGAAACCTTTGCCAACTGCATACGGTTTCCCACGATCATTCTGATTCTTGCCTTTCCTATCAACCCTTTGCTGATAGCTCTCCGCTCTAGCCTTGGTATCTTGTTCAAAAATCCTGCAACAGTCCACCAAGTCAGAAAACACTCTAATCCGCTGATACCCAATAGCCTGCTTGATCTCGGGGCGTAACCCGTTCTCAAACTTCACACATTTTGAGAATTCCCCAGTAGCCTCATCATAGGGAGTGTAATACTTCGACAGCTCTGTGAACTTAGCAGCATACTCAGTAACAGACCGGTTGCCCTGCTTCAATTCCAAGAACTCTATCTCTTTCTTTCCTCTGACATCCTCTGGAAAGTACTTCCTCAGGAATCTCTCTCTGAACACCGCCCAAGTGATCTCAGCACCCCCAGCAGCTTCCAACTCAGTGCGGGCAGCAACCCACCAATCATTTGCTTCCTCTGACAGCATATGCGTACCGAACCTGACCTTCTGGTTTTCGGCACACTCCGTCACTCGGAAGATCCTCTCGATCTCCTTCAACCACTTCTGAGCACCATCTGGATCGTATGCTCCCTTGAACATTGGAGAATTGTTCTTCTGGAACTCACTCAGTTGACGAGCAGCTCCCATTCCCATAACATTCGGATTCCCTCCAAGTACTCCAGCTAGCATACCCAGAGCCTCAGCAATCGCAGCATCGTCTCTACCTCTTCCAGCCATCTCTATTCTGAAAATCCAACAAGCTAAAACAATAAGTACTGATAGGGTTACACAACACCTATCCCGTACAGGGGAACAGAATAATTACGACTCGACTCGACCAACTATGCTCTGATACCACTAATGTAACACCCTTCTAAAATACCCCAATATTTAATTAAAATAACAATATATCAATCAGAGTAATTATGCAATTAAGGGTGTCACACAATCATTTCACACCATTCACCATAATAACTGTCATGCTCTTTTATTAATTCAAAACATAAAGCATTTGCACAATACGCAGCGGATAGAAATCAAATCAATCATGCCAAACATGTAACACATTACATGTAAAGTTATTCCACAAGGTAAAACATCCCATCCCGATGTTACATCTATCAGAGCATGACCCACTAAGGAGACTACACTAGACTCCAAGCACTGGCTTCTACTCAATCACTGCTCGTTACCTGAAAAATAGTTGTAAGGGTGAGTTCCTCAATCGATATAATAAGCATTATAAAATATCATGAAATGTTAAGTAAATTAACACATTGCATCACCCTAATCCTAACACATATTCAACAACGACAATATCAACTCATAATCATCATCATCATCATACTCAAACTCAACACAACCATAAAACATACGTATAATATTGGAATACATCCATTCATATTATACGCCATACATACATACATTATGCAATGAGACTCCATGCATGCGGTACCGACTATTCGTGAACATATAGTTCAACCTCACCGATCAAATCCAGATACGGCTACCAAGCTCACTAGTCCCACTCATTTGAGACCTAGTGACTCACTCACTAATTCCTCACCATGGGAATTAGCTACCACCCCAAGGGCTATGATATGCACGCTAATCACCTAGCATGCAAACATCAACAACAATCCATAATACTCACTCACTAATTCCTCACCATGGGAATTAGCTACCACCATAAAGGCCACAATATGCAAGCTAAATCACTTAGTCATGCAAACATCAACAATCATCCACAATGGACATGTGCTCACACTCTAAGCCATAATAGTCCATTCATAATTTCATACATGATAGATACATTCACAACATTATGCATATCATCATACATCATCAACATATTCACCACATAATCATATCATGGCATACCACATAATCAATCACAGCATTAGCACACTCTACTAATACCTATACTACTCAAAACAACGGGAAATGATCCCTACTCTATCATACATCAGCTAAATTACATTACTCAGCTGAACAACCAAAAACTGCACCACAACAGCACAGGAAAATTACAATCCTGCCCATACGCGTACTGCCTAGTCCCATACACGTATGGCCCAATTCTCAGCCAATCCCATACGCGTACCACCTATCTCATACGCGTATGCTACGTGTACCACCTCCCTATACGCGTGCCAACAGAGACCAAGCCACGTTCAAAACATCATTTTCCTCATCCATACGCGTATCGCCTAGTACCATACGCGTACCAGACCATCTCATACGCGTATTGCCTAGTGCCATACGCGTATGACCAGAAACCAGATTTCCAGATCTGCTATGGTTTTCTCTGCTACGAGATCTCCCAATTCCAACCTCTTACAATCCAATTTTACACAGTAATCGTTCGTATCATCTAACACGAATCATACCCTATTCAATTTCACCAATTCTAACATTTTCACATCTAATTCCTACGAATTCCTTTCAATCATAATCCAAATTTTTGTTCATCCAATATTTCACAAATTTCATCATGCATCATTCTAATCAGGGACAAATCAATGGTCTATCACTACCCACTACATGTTATCCCATAATACCCATTAATCGACGATAAACCCCCCTACCCGGAGTTAATCCGGCAATCCTTCAGCTTCAAGCTCTTCCTCTCTTCAACCCTTGTTCTCTTGCTCTTCTCTTTGCCCTTTTTCCACTGTTCTGTCTCTTTTTTCCTTTTCACGTGAAAATAAACCTTTTTACTAAATGGGACCTTTTCTAAATTCCAACTTTTATTCCAATAAAATAATAACCCAATAATAATAATTCCAATAATAATATTCCAATTATTTAATTAAATTAATAAATATATTATTAACTTAAATTAAATAATTATCTTGTTTTATCGGGGTGTTACAGTGGGCGCCATGGCCTTGTGGCGAGCGCCACAAGAGGAAAAGTTTTCCCTCCCATTTTCAAGTTGAAGGGCATCCTTGTCATTTCCATCATTTTACTCTCCTATAAATAGAGACTCGAATTCACTTGTTTAATCATCCAAACTTAGAGCAGAGGCAAACTTAGAGCAAACTTTGTTTCACTTAGGCATATATTCAGTATTTTAAAGTGGTAATCGCTTCGCATTGGGGTGTTACCACAATTATGTAATCGAGTTTTGTGATCGAGTCTGTAATCGAGTTTGGAGCACTTTGGAAGGAAGTTAATCCTGCCGCCATTTTCATTTCCGCTTTGCATTTTATTCAACCCTCCGATTGGAGCAGGTTTTTATTACTTTGCCTTTATCTATTTTATTTTACCGCACTATCTTTACTTTATTTATTTCTCGCACTGTCTTTACTTTATTTATTTCTCGCACTCGCTTTACTTTATTTATTTCTCGCACTCGCGCTTTACTTTATTTATTTCTCGCACTCGCTTTACTTTATTTATTTTCCGCACTCGCACTACTTTATTTACTTTCCGCACTCGCACTACTTTATTTACTTTCCGCACTCGCACTACTTTTATTTAAATTAATGCACCTTTACTTTACCATGTCTAACTAAATCTATAAGGTTAGAATGTAAGGATTGTAATTGAACCGATAATCCGTACAATTGTTCGTAGAAACACTTAAGGGCTATTTTAACTTTCAACTTAAGTTTTCCCGCACTTAATTTCCGTTGGGTAAGATCGAAAGCTGTCCAACGTCTATTTAAACTTAATTGTTTTTAACTATTTCAAAAATAGCGAAAGCGCTTTGTTTAGTTCATTAGGAGTTTTTAACTTAAGAAGAAAAGAGATTTTAAAACTATTTTCGGACGCGTTTATATGTTTAGAGTATGGTTCGTGAGAACCTCTTTTGGTTAAGAAATCCAGGTTAAAATACTTTTCAACTTAGTCAAGATACTATATTTCTTAAAAATAGGTTTACTACTCTAACGCAATGCGCGCCTTTT
Source organism: Lathyrus oleraceus (assembly GCF_024323335.1). Lineage (NCBI taxonomy): Eukaryota > Viridiplantae > Streptophyta > Magnoliopsida > Fabales > Fabaceae > Lathyrus > Lathyrus oleraceus. The sequence continues at coordinate 185,123,324 of NC_066581.1, forward strand.
TATAAGTGACAATAAGAGGGTTTGATTAGGGAGTACAACTCAGTTCTGAATACGCGAAAGTGACAGTTCCTGTTAAATAAGTTCTTTTCAAAGTAGGAAACACTGCCCATAAGTAGTTCTATTAGCAAGTACCTGGATTATTAATTGATTATGTGAATTACATTCGACTCTGTCTTTATTAATTGAACCTTATTTAATACTTTACTTTTCATTGCACACTCTAAAAACACATATTTTAATTGCCTTTGATAAACACCATAACAATAGATAACGATAGATTGACACTTGGTCTCTGTGGATTCGACAATCTTTTATATCACTCTGACACGTTCGTATACTTGCGAAAAGCACGCATCAATAATCCCTAAACTCGTTGGGTTCTCTTATCTGTCACTACCCTAATGTGACACTTACATTGCATCTAAAAAAAACTTTTAGCATACCTTCAAAATAAAAAATAAAACAAAAAATATTTTTGCATTTTCATGCATTTGCATACATACACA